>NC_081409.1:538980036-539280036 GCF_030272615.1 Cryptomeria japonica
CTTGTCCTCAAAGAAAATTAGAGAAATCTATAGGATCGAGAAAAAAATGCAAGTTTGAGCCTAGTTGGCTTGGACCCTATGTTATCACTACTAAATATGGCTTTGGGGCCTATTAGTTGGCTACACTTGAAGGACAATCATTTGATGATCTCATGAATATCATCCATCTAAAGTGATTCTATGTCTAAATCTTTACGGAATCCCAACTTTTAAAAATAAAAAAATTAAAAGCATAAAGAATAAAAAAAGCATTAAAAAAAATAAAAAATTAAAAAGCATAAAAATTAAAATTAAAAACTTCAAAATGGAGAAAAAGTAAAGAAAAATCATTTCATCCATTGGTGAAAACCTTTTTTCAAGCACCAAGGTAAATAAGTAAAATCCACCATCTATTTGGATGCTTATCACTCACCCATACACATGCATCTAGTCATTCCATCCCATCTTCCATCACAACTCCAGTCCTATTCATTTTTGCGGGCATTCTTCACCCTATTCATGCACTATCAGCACACACCACTTACCATCACCATCTCCTTCCACATGAGATGATGAGCTAATATACTATTATGAATAAGGATATTCTCATCAAACTAATCTTTCCCCCAATACACTAAGCTTTACCTAGAAATCTGAGCTTTTCCCAACCATTTGAGCTTATATTGATATGTGCATAATCCAAACACCTATCCACAATGTGTTAACCAAACCCAAGTAGAGATCCTCTTGACTAGCATAACTCCCAGTCAGCTTATCTTTGCCTCCCATCAAGATTCATCATTCCCATGCTTGGAAACCTATCCAAATTTGTGTCCTACTCTTAGCAAGAGATGTTTGTTGGCCAAACAAGTCATTTGCTTGAATGATATTTTTACTTTGATTTTATTTTTTTTCCTAGGACTATACCTATTCATGGTTGCCTTGATCATCCTATATCTTGGTATGTTTGGGTTGGTGTACATTGGGGCATAGTTTTATGGTATAGCATGTTTGTGGTTTCTCACATTTGATCCAACAAGTCTTGCATTAACTTTGACTATGTTGGTATAGTTTTGTGGCTCATCCTTTGCATATTCCAATCCAATCCCTACAAAGAACTTGAGTTCACGAGGATGCCATCCCCACTCATATACCCCATATACCTCATATGCCTCATACACCTCATATATCCCATCACAACGAAGTGCAAACTTGTATACATTGAAATAATTTGGTATTTGAGAGTCTATTCCATGCATGGGATATTCATAACATCCAGATTCCTATAATCAGTGGTGTTGATAATCCTTTTCAATATAAAACCTAGGATTTCTCTTTGCATAATGCATAACAACAATCTCATCATCTATTTTCATAAGACTTACATTCAACACATCATAGCCTCTTTCATTCTCCCCTTTTCCCCTAAGGCTCTAGTCTATTCACCTCCTCCCCCACCTATGGGCCCCTCGTGGCCTATATATACCCTCTCATCCACACCTTCTTCATCCCTCCCCTTTTACCTTTCATCCTATAGCCTTATCCATTTTGAGAGAACATTTGTGTTCTTGGAACACACATTTCCTTTCGAGGGCACATAACACTACCTCCTTGTCATCCTTCCTCAACCCACCAATGATTGGGGCATCATGCTACTGCTCCATATCTTTTCCTATCCACCATGTTTTATTTTTCTTTGATATAACATCACTTCATGATGCTATATCAAATAGTGGCAAAATGTAGACACATAGAATTAATTAAATTAATACTCAATTAATTACTTCACCTCGCATAATTAATTTTATTAAGACCTTTATTATTACTAAAATAATTAAATCACATTTAATCAATTACCCCCTTCCATCCACACACACACACACATATATATGTATATATATATACATATATATATATCTACATATATATGTATATATATATATATGTATGTATATATATACATATATACATATATATATCTACATATATATGTATATATATGTATGTATATATATGTAGATATATATATACACACACACACACACACACATATATATATACATATATATAGATATGTATATATATACACACATATATATGTATGTATATATATCATTTCTTCTAAAGTTTAATTTATTTCAATAAATAAAACTCAACCTTAGGCAAATATTTCAATCTTCCTCCTAATCCCAATTAGTTAAATTAATTCACAATTAATTAAACTATTTTGGTGATTCCTACAAACTCACCTTGTAATCCCCTTTATAAAGCTAATGAACAAAAGCTTAATCCATATTGACATTTATTCTATTTTTAAATGTTACACACCTATCCAAGTCCACATGTGACTCCCCTCAAAATGACTTGCATGCACAAGTCATTTTAACCTCTCCACCTAACCTTTGACCCATGGGTGCTCACACATGTGTGAGAATGCTCTTCCCCATGAAGCCACCCTACATCGTTCCCTTTTAGTCCACATATCATAACCCCCTTCCTATAGCCCTTAAACTTTTCCAAAAGTGTTTCCACTTGTCAACCTCATGGTCTTCCCAAGATTTGCTCACATGTGTGAGCAAATATTTCCCTCTTCCCCATGACAAGTGCTCTTCCCAAGAGGTGCTCACACATGTGTGTGCACACTTTTCCCTCTTCCAAAATCCTACCCCTTGTGACACTTGTCACAAGGATATGAGTTCAATCCAACTCATCTCCTCACCTTCAATCTCAGCTCTTCATTTAACTTTCAACCTAAACTGTCCATTTCCAATTCAAATTTCTATAAATTGGTGTTCCTCCCCCTCACAAATCATCCACTTCCATTACATTTTTATGTTGTCAATTTGATTGCATATCCACTTCATTTTACATCTCTATGTTGGCCATTTAGTCAACAATCCACTTTTATCATAGTATCATTATGCTAGAATTTCCTTAGAATCCATTATCATGTCCTCCTTACCATGTCAAAATCTCCATCCATCCATCCAACTTTTGTTATGGAAATGTGAGAGCAATCCACATTCATTATCTTCAACCATCTCCCAATCTTCATTTGTTGATCTTGTAGCAATGGGGTCATGAAGAGAAGGAGGACAAGGAAGATCAAATGGCATTGGGAGCATCATAAGGGAAGTAGTGCTCATTTGTTTGTTCATTTTATGTATTTACTCGTATGTTAATCTTTCTTGATACATTGTTAAATGGATTGAATTCGTATTGTTTATGATTGGGCTTTATTGTGAATTCATATTGATTACTAATAAATCTCCATTTTAATAGCATCACAATACATATACATATACATATACATATACATATACATATACATACATACATACATACATACATACATATATATACACATACATACATGCATATGTATGTATGTATGTATGTATGTATGTATGCATACATATGTACATATATATGTATATATGAATATAACATATGCATGTATGTATATATGTATATGTATACACATACATACATATACATATATTTACACTTGTATGTACACATATATATCTCTTTGTGTGTATATGTATATATATGTATGTATTGTACGTATGTATATGTGTGTGTGTGTGTGCATATATATATATGTATATATATGTACATATATGTACACATATATATGTACATATATGTACACACACATGTGTGTGTGTGGATGTGCATAAACATAAACATAAATATGTGTGTGTGTGTGTGTACATATGCATACATACACATGTATATATACATACACACACACACACACACAAACATAAACATAAATATGTGTGTGTGTGTGTGTGTGTACACACACGTATATAGATGTATAACATGTGTGCTTGTAAACATATGGATGTATGTCTATATGTATATATTTATATACATATACATACACACACACACACATACACATATATGTATGTGTATACATACATATATCTATATCTATGTGTATGCATACATATGTATGTATACATATACATACATGCATATGCATATACATATATATGTTAATGAACTATTTTTTCTGGTCGATAATATATATATTTTATTCATAAAAAAGAGTAGATACATAACAATTTTTCAAAAGCTTCAAAATGCCTGAACCATGCAGGAAAACACCATCATGAACCCTACCAAATCCACCAACTCGTTGGCTTTTCTTTTCCAAAATTGCAAATGTTTACATATGTCGAGGGGCTACATACATTATTTCACCAAAATGGTACCCCAAGTCTACCAAAAAACTACAAAGTTAATTTTTGCCTAAGACCCAGACCAGAGAGACCACTACACGGACTTCAACATTTACACATATAACATTTTCCAACATTACAAAACAATCGAGTATTAAATTTATTAACATTGTAAACCAAAAAATCAACACAAAAAACCACAAAGTATTTGAGAAGCCCTTCCATCCAGAGCTAGGGCATGATGTGAATTTGTCCACTTGAGCCTTCACCATCAATCCTACACACTCCATGTCCTGCCGCAGTTCCAGTGCATGTCACCATCCTTTTTTTATTTTGGCGTCTACACCCCAACCATTTTCCTATTGCCTTTTTCCGTGACTACCATCATTACAGGCTTCACAATTTCAATGCCCTGAGATTCCACCTCTTTCTCTTTTAGGTAGAGCTTGAGTGAGTCCCAGTTGATAGTGAATTACACTCTATGTTCATCCCTATCAATCCCAAAGGGACATCAAATAAAGGGCACTGATTCCCTCAATTCATGGATTCCATCAATATCAAGACCTTCACCCGCATCAAAACCTGCCCTAGGCATGGCCATGTCCAGTAGCTCCCTCAATTCGCAGAGCCAATCATCCTCAACACACCTTTGTGGCACCTACACCAAGACATCCTTTTGTTCCACCAAATCCAAACCCCATGCCAGCACCATTGAGACTACATCAATGTTTTTCTATACTTATGCAGTGTTTTTAAAAAATATTCTCCCAACAGTGTCTCCATTATTTACACAAAGGTTGCATCATCGAACTTGAAAATTCACTTCATTCTCTCTGAGTTAACCTCACCCATGAAGGAAAATTGTTGCTTGGAGGTATACAAAGTAAATGTAACTTCCATCCCTATCAACACCACAACAACCACAACCTCCAGATGCATCCAAAATTGGGCCCAAACATCTATAAATAAAGCCCCATCACATCACTACATTCTCGATCATTCCAAATAATAATGCAAATAAAAGCCAAACTGTACACAACCATCCACGTCATCCTCCACTAGATCTTTGAAATCTTCCACATGTGTTTCATCCACTTCTTCAAATGATATTTTCCCACTTGGACAATACATTAGCCACTTCATTACCTTCCCTTCCCACATGTGAGATGGTGTAGTTTTAGAAAGCATTTAAATCATTTTTTACTATATATAAAATTATTTAAATACCAGAATTGGGCTTCGCCTTTGATAATTGCATTGGTAATTATTGTGAGTCACCCTCTAGATGTATATTTTGTACACCCATTTTTATCCCCGAATGAACAACCAATAAAACCATTTTAGCCTTTGCCTCATTGTTCTTACCCTCTGCTAGTTTTTGAGCTCACATCACCAAAATGTTTTCTCTCCAATCTCTGATAACAAATCCTGCACCTGATACTCTGAGATTACCTTTTGAAGCTCCATCAAATTTTGTGTTATACCATTCTTGTTGAGGTACTTCCCACTTCACTGTACAACTTTCACCTCCACTTGGATTCACCCTAAAGCTCATGAATGGGAATGTATTTAATTTTTGGCCAACACCTCTAGATACAACTATCTTCCTTTGTAAAATCCACCTTAAAACTGTGAGGCAACTACACCCACTACTTCTTCAATAGTTGTATTAATTCTATTACATACTCTAACTATAGATTTTGATTTGTCTTGAACGATCCTCCTATTTCTTTCTTTCCAAATTTCCCATATCATCATCGAGGGACACACCTTCCATACGCATAATAAAATTGATTTCTTTTTATACATTGGCCATACAATGAAGGCATACTTTAGATAAGACGACACTGGCCCATACCAAGCCAATTTTTGTTGAACCATTCTCACACACTGTTGAGAAAAATCACAATTCAAGAGCAGATGATCAATATTTTCCTCCTCTTTTTCACACAGGACATGCTTTGTAGGATCCATAAATCCTAATCTCTTCCTTTTGTCTCCTGTTAGAATTCTACCCTTTATTGCCAACCATGCAAAAGTCCCTTCCTTGGGAAGACATTCTTTCCCCCAACATAAACTAGTCACCCATCCCTCATCTCTTTTAGATTTGTCAATAAGTTGATATCCTAATTTCATCGAGTAGGTACCATTTTTTTCTCCACACCACACCACTTTATCATATTTTTCTAATAATAAGACCCTCCTTTATTTTAAAATTCCCTCCATTAGTTGTTTGTGATGGTCACTTTGTAAGACATTTTCAACAAATTTCCATCCCCATTCCAACCTACCATCAACCATTTTTGGCTCCATATAGTCTCTAATATTTGACCCCCATTGAACACACAACAACCTCTTAGCTTCATCCAAACTTTGATCCCTTCCTAAAATTTTCATCCCATCCCAAGAGTCCAACCAAAAATCATCCCTTCTCCCATCACCAATTTACCATGCAATATGTTTTGTGATAACCTTCCTACATGAGACAATAAAATTACATATAGCTAAATCTGTAGGTGGATTTCTAATAGTTAAAATCCTTTGATCCTCTTGACTATCTAAGTACTTCTCCCTTAGAATTTGTACCCAGAGTTGAGTTGTATTTTTATAGATGGACCAAACCAGTTTAGCACCCATTGCTTCATTCATTTTTTTCCAATTCCTCAAACCAACCCTGCCACCATGCTTTGATTTACAGATTTTTTTCCATACCAAGAGTGGAATTTTATCTTCATTCCTTGCACCATTCTAGAAAAAAATTCTCATTTTCCGCTTAGTAATTTTTAAAACTTTGATGGGATTCTTCATACACATAATGGAGTATAGTGTAATTACTGAGATTATAGATTTCAACATCAAAATATGACCTGCAGAGGTAAGTCATCTACTCTTCTAACCATCCATCCTTTGTAAACAACAATCAAACAAGACTTTCCAAATAGAAGATTGACTTGCCCCCCCAAAAAAGGAAGGCCAAGATACTTTCTTGGAAAACCACCTATATGCATTTGTAAAATCTTGGAAATATAAATTTGTTGTCGATTTGTGGTATTAAAGAAAAAAAAATAGACTTCCTCCAATTAATCATTTTCCCAGAACACATACTATAATTATTCAAGGTACGCATCATAACCCAAGCCTCACTAAAGGAGGCCTCCCTAAAAGAAGAGTGTCATTAGCAAACTAAAAATGAGAAATTGATCTGATCCCTTATGCCACTTTAATTCCCCTCCACAATTCATCATTCCTTCGCATCGAGATTAACCTTCCAAGAGCTTCAACCATAATAATGAATAGGATTGGGGAAATTGGATCCCCCTGCCTAGTCCCTCTTGAAATTCAAAAAATCATTGACAACTACCATTTACCAAGATAGAGAACTGCAGAGTGCAAATGCAACTCTTAACCCATTCAATCCAATTTTGATAAAAACCAAACTTTTGCAAAACTTTAAACAGAAAATCCCATCTAACCTTATCATAAGCCTTTTTTATATCCAATTTCACAATCATTCTCTCACTATCTGCCACTTTCACAAAATATATAGCTTCATGAGCTATTATGTTGCTCTCCATAATAGACCTATTAAGCAAGAAGCCACTTTGCTCCTCCAAAATGACTGAGTCCAAAGTTTTTTTTAATCTATTGGCAATTGCTTTAGAGACAACTTTATAAATTGTATTACACAAAGAGATAGGCCTGAAATCATCAAAGGATACAACTTCATTTTTCTTGGTAATAAGAATTATAAAATTATTATTCAAATATTTCAACATGAACCCACCAGCATGAGATTCCTTAACCACAAGTCTTAAGTCTTTAGCAAACAAATCCCAAAACTTCTAGAAAAAATAGTAGGGAAGCCATCCAGACCAGGAGCTTTGTCACCTCCCAAAGCAAAAAGAGCCTCCCTAACTTCTTCCAAAGAAACAAACTTCATTAACATAGTTTGTGTTATACAATTTGGTATCACATTCAAAATATTGTCATCATTGCCAATACAAGAATCTTCCTCAGTTAGAAGGTCTTGAAAATATCTAACAGCTTCTTCCTGAATACCTTTATGGTTTGTCACTAAGTCCCCATTTTGATTCTGAATATAAAATATTTTATTATAGGACCTTCTCACCTTTATTGAGTTATGAAAGAATTCGGTATTTTTGTCCCCATCCTTCAACCACATTTCCCAGGACTTATATCGCCATAAAATTTCCTCCCTAGACAAAATCTCATTATATTCTCAGTGTAAACTCTTTTCCTCCTCAAAATCATCAACCGACATACCCACCTGAATAACACACTTGTGGAGGTCCTCAAGTTTTCTCTCCAAATGAATTTTCTGAGTAAAAATGTTTTTGAATTTCTCTCTATTCCACTTTTTCAAACAATCTTTAAGAAATTGTATCCTCTTGAAGAAAACAAAGGCTCAGTTCCCATTGCGAGTTGGAGTATTCTTCCACCAATCTTCAATTAGGTCTCTGAACCCCTCTTCCCTAAACCATGCATCATCTCAAACTTGAAGGGGCATCTGGGTGGGGCAAAGACATCTTGAATAACAAGGCTGATTGGATAGTGATCAGAACCATGTAAAGGTAAAATATCGGCTTCAGCTACCCAAGGTTGCTTTGCCCAAGCACCAAACAAGAAGCGGTCTAACTTTTCAGCAATACTTGAAAATCCTGACCTTTTATTTGTTCAAGTGAACACGCCTCCAACAATCTACTTTCAATAACAAAATCACTAAAGACTTTTTGCACATGACTAAACCATTTAGAACCACCCCTTTTCTCTTAAGGGGATAAGGTGGCATTGAAATCACCACCTATAATGTAGACCTCATTCCCCAAATTAGAGAGAAACCCAGATAAAAGACCCCACAAATTTTGCATGTTGTGCTAGTAGGGCCATAAATGGGTAAAAGTACAAACCTATGTCACTCTTTTATAAAGAAAAAAATTAACACAACAAAAAATGTTCAATTTCGATGGCATAAAAGTGGCATTTCTATTTTTAATTTGAAGATGATGTAAATTGATGAAATGTATAAAACTTGATGAACTTTAAGTCTATCATTTTTGAAAAAAATTCTAACAAGAATTGATATATTTTTTTAAAGCCAAATTTTTATTGCTGAAAAATGCTAAAAATCAAGGGATCTAGTTCCCACCAAAAAACAAAATATAAATGAACTTGTTTTTTTCAATATCCCAAATAGATAAGATACATATGCAGTGCATGAAAAAAATTTAAAAAAAAATTCAATGTATATTTTCTTCGTTATAACATTTTAAAGTCCAATATGCCCGAATTTGACAGTTTTCATCTCCTGCCATATTTTTTATTAAATTTATCTTAATCAAAAAAACAAAAATACCCTTTTGGAGAAGACTCTCTCCTCTAGTGATCTATATATTTTTTTAAAAAATTAAGGTGATTCAATTTTATTTTTTCAAATCGGCCTCTTACCGAACATTAGAATACCTACTTGCAGTATTTTTAATATAATGTATATTAAATCTAATCAAAATATTATAAAATTATATGAATAGATTATTGACTTCAAGATCTACAAAAGGGTATTTTTTGTTTTTAGAATAAATTGAATTTGTTTGCAGAAAATTATCGCAAAAGTAAAAAGTTTCAGTAATTTGAGAAATTTGGTGATGTGGCTACCACTTCGGATGCCACCTAGGAGGTTTCAGTCGGAATGTTGAAGGTCGACGTGTGTGGTCACCTTGGCAACCACACGACAAACCTCATATAAATGAGTGTTTGTTTTGTTTTTAAATGTGAAAAAAAAAGACAATTTATTTAATTGATTTTGGATTAAATCTTTTTCTTTTTCAAAGAAAGAATCCATTGTTTCGGATAAGGGCTGTGATTTTTCACATAGAGCGGAAAAGACTTCCAAATTTTTTGAGTAGATTGCGTAGAAGGCTTCAAAAAATTTCAAGTATGTTGATTTTAAACTTATCTTTTTTATTTTTCTAATTATTTGCAATGTTTTTGTACTTTTTTTATAATTGAAATTTGTAATTTATCTATAACTTATAAATATTATATATGAATTTTTTATTATGGTATGTATGTTTGTGTGTAGGTGAATTGAAACTCAATTTGAATAATTTGTGTAATGAGGAATAAAAGGACTAGATCAAGGTTGCATGATTGAAAAAGGGACGATAAAATGAAAGGTCATACAAAAAGTAGTCAAGAACAACCTGTTGATGTTCAAGAAACTACAAATTGGTACTAGTGAATCTGGAATATTTTTTTCTCTGGTATGAAAAATTTGATGGAGATGGATGAAGATTCTCTTTTCAATGAAATTTCATCTGAACATATGATACCTGAAAGGACATTAAAATTGTATTGTAAAAAAATTTGGGATGATTATTTTCAAAATAAATCTAGATCTAGAATTCTCAATTTAATTTAAAAAGAAGTATCTTATATATATGGTGTGTCCACTTTGCTAAAGTAAAATCTTGTGTAGGTAATACCATACAAAATTCAAATAAAATTGTTGAATGGTGTAAAAGTCATTTTGGTAGTCATGACACAACATACAACAAACATTGTTTTTGGGAAGTTAAAGGTAAAATCTTATGTTCAAATTCTTTAAAAAATTGACATTCATTTTATATTTAATTATGTTTAAATATATATATATATGTGAGCTTGACATTTATTTTAACTCTTTATCTAAATGTACAATTGTAAATTCATATTTGTAGCATATATTGACAAATCCTTATAATTGTCAAACAATTAGTGGTATTAGAAGTTTACATCAAGTCATGACTATGAGACACAGCAAGTCTATTGTTATTCAAGTAAGATAAAAATCATGTTTTTGTGTTGACTGCATTGAGAACACCACAAATACTCAATGTGAGTAAATTAGAGATGGATATGTTTTACAATGGGAAATGAAATAGTTAGGTTCAATGCCTCCTTATTGAGATAGTGACATTATAGATATTTGTGATCCTCTATATTCAATTGATTGTGAACGTGTTTCTGATTTAGTAATTACAAGTGCGTGTGTGAATGTTTATTTAAATTAAAATTTCTAATTTTTATTTTATTTTATTGAGAAAATTTATTTTAATTTTGTTTGTAACATGTGCTCTACAAGTGATATTTTTGTTGTGGTTGCGGATCTTGATAATATAGAAGGTGTAGATTATTATCTACTAAGATGCACAAAACCAAAATGCAAATTGTTAGAATCAATCAAAGATGGTGATGGACAACAATATCCCACTCGATCAGTTATTGTTGAAGGAACCTATTTTTGGCAAATAAAAATACATACAAATGGTGTAACATTTATTGATTACATGCCAAGCCAAAAAGTTCTACATTACAGTCACTTAGTTATAGTGACAAGATTGCATTTGGAGACATTGCCAAAAAGAGAACATGGCAACCAAAAGTGGAGATTGCCTATTGAAGATTATGTAAAAAAATTAGAGATAATAAAAGATAGAGAGGATCCAGATTATATGTACCAGGAGCTTTAAGTTAAACTTGTTATTCTAGAGTACTTTGGCAAACTCATATTTTCTAGGATATATATATATATATATATATATATATATATCCTTGTGCCATCACTGGTAGCCTAGGAATTGGATCCCCAGGGAGACTAGATTAGATTGGGAAACTATATTAGCATTTTGAGATGGATCGGTGGTAGGGGTGGGTATGGAGTGGTGGTTCTACAGAAGGCTTCCTATCCCCTCCCATGGGTGGAGCATCTATCCAGAACCATGCATCTTAGTTGAGGTCACCTCTTCGAAAGGTAGGCTGACAAGATGACAAATCAGAGAGGTGGGTTCTTAGAGAACAAAAGGGTAGTCTCTTTCTTGGGCCTTCTTGTCTTCAGTAGAGAAAGCTACCCAGGGAAAGCAACTGGATCAAACTCATGTTGTGGAACAAATTTAATACTTGCAAACAAATTTGTACCATGTTATACCATCTTTCTAATGATGGTATTCCTGTGTGCAAAATAATTATTAGTGTTTCTAGGTTGAAATGTTTTTTATTAAGAAAGCAACGTTAACCAAGGTGCTAACCATTAACATAGAAAGCACTATAAGCAGCACCATAACAACACTTTAGCAACATTAAACCACAGTCATCCAAAGATAAAAAACATACAAGAGTTTGAAACAAAAAAATAAGGGGGGAACCCAAGCAAAACAAAACCCAAATAGAAAATAATTAAGGGGCCGACTTGCGAACCACAGTCATCTCAATGACCATATTCCAGTCATTGTAAAGAAATTTATACATCTCCCTAGCCTCCTTATCCGCATTGTCAGTAGCAATGTGCTCCTGTAGGAGGGAGAGACTCAACATTGAGCTATGCAGGACCTACAGACAAAACTTGTTAATGCTAACAATGTGATTATCACGAGCATCCGTATGCATTTGATCTCCTTAATCTCTTCTTTGATGGCCCTAGATTCTAAGAGCGGGCCCAAGTTTTCAATATGCTTCAGGAGGTCACTGACCTCATTGCTAATGTTCTGGAGTTGCTCAATGATAGGGATCCCCTTGGGAATCTCTTCCACCTCCCCATTGTCCTCCTTATTCACCTCCTAATTGAACAAACTATCAACACCCAGATTCTTCTTGTCATCCTTGGTAGTCACCGCTGCCACAACCACTTTGTCCCTAGGGGCAATAATAGTCTGGACCCTAGTAATGTTAGTGTCTAGGTCTGCCATCTTTAAAACCTCATCAATGTCCACAAGGTTAATTTGGTCAACAAGTTCCTCAACAAGAATAACATTCTCAACACCAATAGGGGGGCCAAAAATCCTTTCATCTATCCCATGCATAGACACCTTAATATCCTCACCACCCACCAACCCAGATAGAACACCCCCATCCTTACCATGAGCATCATCCTCCTCAAAGTCGAAGACATTACGGGATTTTATCTTCTTCTCTGAGGAACCCCTAGAAGCAAGTCTATGGGACCTCTTCCTTCCTTTAGTATCAGGGGTAGGGTTTTCATCCTCCAAATATTTAGAGGAAGAATTGTTGATGACAATTTGCTTGTGTTTTTAAGGGGATTTCCCTTTGCCCTTGGTGGGAGTATGGCATTTAACTATCCCAACCAAGGAAGAGGGCACAAAGTGCAGGGCAATCAATGGGTTGAAATGTTAGTCTAATTACGTGTAGTGTGTTTTTAATCCTAACAATTATTTTAATAATAAATGTTGTGTTCAGTTATAGAAACTTGTACTTTCATATATCGATAATACTATGCTAATGTTATTAGGTAAATTGGAGTTAAAGTTTGACAACAATATTTGGAGAATTATTTGTTTGGCATGTAAATACAAGCAGTTATCTTAAGATTTCTATGTTATTCATTTCTTTCTTTTCATATGTGTGTGTGTGTGTGTTTGGATAATATGGATGGATATATATGTTGTCCATCAAGTTAATTGTGGATGCATATTGTGAGGAAAATTTGCGTTGAAATGATAAACCTTTTATTTGTGGATTCATTCATGTATTTGCTATAGAAAAATATTTTAATTATGGATCCATTCATGTATTTGAGAACCTTTTATTTGCAGATTCATTTATATATATTTGTGGACACATGTATATGATTTTAAATGTATGTGAATTTTTATATTGAACATGTGGATTCATTTATGTAGTAAAGAGTTTACTTTTTTTTTACCTTTTCAATTTGTGGATACATGTGCATGGTTTTAAACATGTGTGTAATTTTTAATATAATTGAATGTATGTATTAAGAGGTTTACTTTTGTTCAAGAACATAGATTAATCATCATAAAGAGTATAAATATCATCATATAAAACATATGCAATTTACACACATGAGCATAAACCATTCATAAATAATTAACAGACATATGTATGAGCATACATACATACATACATATGTGTGTGTGTGTTTATGTATGTATATACACACACATATATATGTGTGTGTGTGTATGTGTGTGTGTGTGTGTACATATATATATGTATATGTGTGTGTACATATACATATACATATATATATGTATGTGTGTGTGTACATGCATACATACAAACATACATGTATATGTATATATGTGTGTATGTGCATGCATACATACATATATATATGTATGTATATACATGTGTGTATATATATACATGTATGTATATACATGTGTGTATATATATATACACACACATGTATATACATGTATGTGTGTATATATATATGATCCATTCATGTATTTGAGAACCTTTTATTTGTGGATTCATTTATATATATTTGTGGACTTTCAATTTGTGGATACATGTATATAGTTTTAAATGTATGTGAATTTTTATATTGAACATGTGTATTAAGGTGAATTTATTTTTGTGGATTCATTTATGTATTAAGAAGTTTACTCTTTTTTAGCCTTTTCAATTTGTGGATACATGTACATGGTTTTATACATGTGTGTAGTTTTTTAATATAATTGAATGTATGTATTAAGGTTAATTTCTTTTCAAGTAGACTCATTTATGTATTAAGAGGTTTACTTTTGTTCAAGAACATAGATAAATCATCATAAAGAGTATAAATATCATCATATAAAACACATGCAATTTACACACATGAGAATAAACCAATCATAAATAATTAACACACGTATACACATACATACGTGTATATATATATAAATGTATGTGTATATATACATGTGTGTATATATATATACACATACACACACACACATATATGTATATACATATATATACACACACGTGTATATATATGTATATACATATATATACACACACGTGTATATATATGTATATACATATATATACACACATGTGTATATACATGTATGTGTATATATGTATGTATGTATGTATGTATATATATATATACATATATATATACTACATACATACATATATACACATACATGTATATACATGTGTGTGTATGTGTATGGTGCAGGAGCACCTAAGACTTAGACTATCTAGTTTTTCAATTTTGGCTTGTAGTGACCCTAGCCAAGTCAGTAGTGAATAAGGACTCCACGAGGGTCCAAGAGTTAGATTTTTGAATCAATGTAGGCCTAGGTTGTGTTCATACTTCTTAGGTTTGCATTTTTGTGTAAATAGTGAGTTTGAGTAGGTAATTGACCTTTTTGATGGTCAAAAGAGTCAAAACTTGGTATCAGAATTAGGGAGGGTTAAATTAGTATTAGGAAATTTTTAAAAGTCATTTGTGATGACTTGGAATAGGTCTTATAGGTTGGAAAGACCAAAAGTGCAAAAATTGCAAAGTTGCAAAAAGTTGTCATCACAACTTTTGTCCTACAATGGTTAGCGATGGAGTTAGGGATCGTTCAACACTATAGGATGACTCCACACATGGGAAAGCTATAATAACCCTCTCTTTCATGGTTACCAAGGTTGGTGAATGTGTTTTGCAAGCTTAACAATCTGAAACTACTCATTTTCATACTAGTTGGCAGCGTTTTAGCTTGATTTTACTCATTTTGTAATTGAAAATGGATTGAATCCATTGATACAGAAATGGATTGATTTTCTCTTGTGTGTTATTGTGTTTTTGGTTCAATTTAGAGCTTTGTAGATACTGTTCATTAGTGTTTTCTTGCTTTAGTTTGCAAACAGCCAGTTTTGGCTTGTATATAGCAGTTTTCTTGTAAATATGGTTGCCCCATGAGTTCCACACGTGCTGCCATCACAGCTTGTTGGGACATGGAGGGAAACCATCTATATAGTGTACATATGTAGGTGCAAGTACTGGAGAAGAGTTTAAGTATGACTATCACCTTGTTCTAGGCAAGTCCAAGAGCAACCCGGCTAGAGGAAATAAGGTGAAAATAAAGTGCCAAGTGCAGAGGTGGACGTCAAATCACTTTCTAAGCTTTTGAATGGATCCAAGGAGTTGGGATAGAGTTTCCAATGCAAGTAGGATCCTTGAAAAGTTCATTTGTCTCACAAACCCCAACTTGACCTGTCATTGCCACCTAGAAGGCCTAGAAACCCTCCAAAACCCTTATTTTGGGGTTAGCAAATTGAATGGTGGGTTAAGAAGCCAAAACCACAAAAATAAATTGAGGTTAGAGGACCTATTGAAGGAAATCCAAAATTGTTAGGGGGTCTTTTGGACCATTTTCACCCAAGCCCTAAAAAACCGGTTTTAGGAGGCCTAATTGGGCTAATTCCTTGTAGCCCTTTTGTAGGCAAGATTTTGGAATCGGTAAGAAACCTATTGATTGCAAACCTCAAATGGACCCTAAATGCATCCAAAACATGAATGAAGACACCTCCATACCTCTACATCATCTCACAATGGTAGGAGGTCATTTTGACAACTTGAAGCCAAGAAGCCATAATTGAGTACATGGGAAGCACTGTGAATTGGTAGGGTTCCTAGCCAAAAAACTTGAAGAAAAAAACCTTAGAGAGATAAAGAATCAAACCCTATAAGAGATTGAGAAGTAATTGGATGTCTAGAGAGCAACTAGACCTAGTGAGTTGGTGCAATTGACCAATGCCAGCTAGGTGAAGTGTTGAGCAAACTAGGGTAACCCCATCAAATTGGTATCAGAGCCTATAATATTTGGGCTAAGTGAGTAGATGTCCTCAATGGAATCTATAGGAGACAACATCATGGTTACCAATGCAGATTTGGAAAAGAAAGTGGATGATCAGGAGGAAGAGAATAGACGCCTGAAGGAGAAGTTGCTAGAATTGGAGAGTAAGCTTGGAGAGGTAGAAACCAAGGCAAATGAAGTGTTGGTAAATGTGGAAGGACAGGAAGGGAAGGGTAAAAAAGTGTCAAAGATAGACAAGATACCTGAACCTAATCCTATCTTAGAGAAAGAACCTTTCCTAAAGGCATTGAAGGCATTGAGTGGCAAATCACTAGAAGGATTGCCATTGTTCACTGGTAAGATGGAGGCAAAAGTAGTCCTATAATGGATAGAAGGCATGGAGAACCATTTTGAATGTGAAGGCATAACTGAAGCCCAAAGAGTCAAATTAGCCAAGTCAAGGATGAGAGGAGCTGCTCTCACATGGTGGAAATTTGTGCAAGATGAAAGGAATAAAATGGGCAAAGCACCCATCTCTTCTTTGAAAGGGAAGTTAGTCAAAATCAAAGAAGTCTATCTCCCTGATAACTATGAAGTGCAAATTCATAGGAAGAGGCAAAAATTAAGACAAAAAGACCTTGATGTCAGTAGCTATATGGATGAGTTTCACAAACTTAGCCTTAGATCTCATGCAGTGGAAGAAGAGAGTCTCAAGGTTGCTAGATACCTAAATGGTCTATGGTGGAACATCCAAGAAGAAATTAGTCTAATGAGCCCAAAAATAGTCCATCAAACCTATCAACTTGCCCTTAAGGTGGAGGAAAAATTGAAAAGAAGACATGACTCAAGCAACAATAGGGGCAGGGGTAGAGGAAAAGACAATAGAGGCCATAGAGGAGGCTTTGGAGGAAGAAGTTTTGAACAAAGAACACAAGGAGAGTCTAAACTCACTGAGCAACAAGATAGTGGCAGTAGTGAAGGAGGATTCAACAGAGGAAGGGGATCCAATAGTGGTTTCAAAGGAAGATCTAGTGGCCAAGGTAGAGGTTCCTCATACTTTGCAACAATGAAGTGTTACCATTGTAACCAACTTGGTCATCTATCATATAGGTGTCCAGAGAAGGGATCATCATCACATGGTGGTGAAAGAAGAGTGAGCTATCTTCAAGAAGAGTCTTCAAGCAGCAAGACTTCAGAGGTTGCCTTAGAGTTAGAGGTAGGTGACAACTTGATGATAAGAAGAACTTTGATCAAAGAACCGGTTAGAGAAGAGCCAAGCCAAAGAAGGTCCTTATTTAGGATCAAATGTAAGATTCTGGACAAAGTGTGCAAAGTGATCATTGATTCAAGGTCTAAAAACAACATTGTGTCAGAAGAGGCAGTAAGCAATCTCAAATTGCAAAGGATACCTCACAACAATCCCTATAGAGTCACCTAGTTGAACAAAGGCCAACATGTCCTAGTCAATGAGCAAGCATGGGTGGATTTTACCGTTGGAAGGTATAAGGACAATGTGTTATGTGATGTCCTGCCCATGGATGCATGCCATCTTCTATTAGGAAGACCATGGCAATTTGATAGACAAGATATCCATGATGGAACTAAGAATGCATACTCATTCAAGAAAGATGGAGTCACATTCAAGATTCATTTTATCCTTGAAGAAGGTGAAAAGAGGGTAGTAGGTCCTAATGTTCTTTTGGTGAGTGAAAAATAGTTCTTAAAGACACTTGAGGAAGGTGAAGGTATAGGGTTCACACTAGTGATGAAGCCCAAAGAGGAAGATAAGAAAGACCAGCTAGATTTTCCATTAGAGGTGCAAGATTTGTTAAAGAAATTCAAAGGCATAGTAAGTGAAGGATAGCCAACCACCTTACCTCCTAAAAGAACCATAAGCCATCAAATAGACTTCATTCCTAGAGCATCCTTGCCTAATAAGGCAGCTTATAAGATGACCCCTCAACAAAATGTTGAGATTGCCAAGCAAATCCAAGAGCTCTTAGACAAGGCCTAATTAGGAAAAGTGTTAGCCCTTGTGTTGTCCCTACCGTGTTAGCACTAAAGAAAGGTGATACTTGGAGATTGTGTACTGATTCTAGAGACATAAATAGGATCACCATCAGATATAGGTTCCTTATTCCTAAAATAGAAGACCTAATGGATTGTTTAGGGGAAGCCAAGTACTTTACCTAGATTGACCTTAAGAGTAGCTATCATCAAATTAGGATTAAGGAGGGTGATGAATGGAAAACTACATTTAAGACTACTGAGGGTCTTTTGAGTGGCTTGTAATGCCATTTGGCTTATCTAATGCTCCAAGCACCTTCATGAGACTCATGAATGAGGTGATGAAGGACTTCATAGGTAAATTTGTGGTAGTATATCTTGATGATATTCTCATTTTCAGTAAAGATAGGGCAGATCACATTAACCATTTGCAAGATATATTATGAAGATTGTATGATGAAAAGCTAACCATGAACTTGGATAAGTGTGAGTTTGTTAAGAAGGAGTTGGTTTACCTTGGGTTTGTGTTGTCTCAAGGAAACCTCAAGATGGATCCCAGCAAGGTTGAAGCCATTGTAAATTGGCCCACTCCTAAGTTAGCAACAGAGGTGAGAAACTTCCATGGACTAGCTCAGTGCTACAGGAAGTTCATTAGGCAATTCAGTGCTATATGTGCACCAATGCTAGACACCATTAGAGGTGGAGTAAAGGCAAATTTTTAGTGGAGTGAAGCAGCAAACAAAGGTTTTGAAACCTTGAAGGAGAAGATAGCTACCCAACCGGTGCTAGTGTTGCCTACTTTTGAGAAACTTTTCATTGTAGAATGTGATGCAAGCAATGTTGCAGTAGGTGTTGTCCTAAGCCAAGAAAAAAGACCAGTAGCTTTCCATAGTGAGAAGCTAAGTGATGCCAAGAGAAAATACCCCTCTTATGATCTTGAGTTGTATGCTTTAGTGCAGACATTGAGGAATTGGAGACACTATCTCCTCCCTAAAGAATTTGTGGTCTATACGGACAACCAAGCATTGAGTTTCCTAAAATCACAAGACAAACTCAGTCATAAACACATGAAATGGGTGGAGTATATGCAGGCCTATACATTCACCATTAAGCACAAGAAAGGGCAGTTAAACTGGGTAGCTGATGCTTTGAGTAGAAGACTTTTGACAATCCAAGAAATCCAATTGAGAAGCATAGGTGTGGACAGTTTTAGAGACTTGTACCCGGAGGATGAAGACTTCTCAAATTCCTACAGGGTGTGTAAGGAGTATCAAAATCACTTCCATAGTGAATATTCTAATTTTACTTTGCAAAATGGAGTATTGTTCAAAGGTGGGCAGCTTTGTGTGCCTAGAGGCTCAATGAGAGAAAACCTTATACAAGAGAAGCATAATGGCAGTCTTAGTGGACATTTTGGAGTCAATAAGACTCAATAGTTAGTTCAAAGATACTATTATTAGCCAAGGATGAATCAAGATGTGAAGAAATATGTGGAGACTTGCATAGTTTGCCAAAAGGCCAAGGGTACTTCTACAAATGTCAGTTTATACCAACCTCTTCCCATACCAAATACACCTTGGGAATGCATTAGCATGGATTTTGTAGTAGGTTTACCAAGGACAAAGCAGGGATATGACAACATTTATGTCATTGTGGATAGATTTAGCAAAATGGCTCACTTTGTACCTTGCAAGACTACTCATGATGCATTCCAAATTACTCAATTGTTCTTCAAAGAGGTGGTGAGGATACATGGTTTACCCATGAGCATTGTTTTAGATAGGGACTCAAAGTTCATGAGTCATTTTTGGAAGACACTATGGCAAAATCTTGGCACCAACCTTTCTTTTGGATCATCCTACCATCCTCAAATAGATGGGTAGACTGAAGTGGTGAATAGAAGCTTGGGAAACTTCTTAAGGTGCCTTACTAATCAATATGGTCAAACATGGGATCAAGTACTCTCACAAGGTGAATATGCATATAATGACACCATAAATAGAACTACCAGCAAGAGCCCTTTTGAAGTGGTCTATGGTGTGCACCCAAGAGGCATTTTGGAGTTGAGAGACTTAGGAAGTGCAGCAGAAAGAAGTGGATATGCAGAGGAATTTTCTCAATCAATGAAGGAGGCCCATGAATCAGTTAAACGAGCATTGATGGAGAACACAAGCAAACTCAAACAAAAAGTTGATGAAAAGAGGAAGAACCTACAATTTCAAGTGGGGGAACTTGTCATGGTGCACTTAAACAAAGCAAGGCTATAGCAAGGAGTGCCAAAAAAGTTGCAAATGAGAAGGATAGGTCCATGTACCATTCTAGCCAAGTATGGAGAAAATACATACAAGGTGGATCTACCTAGTGACATAGGATTGTCACTGGTTTTCAACATAGAAGACTTAGTTGTATACAAGGGACCAGTTCAAGGTTCAAATTACAGTCACTCTAAGGTTTCAGATGATGTGAGCAACCTTCAATTACCAGCCAAACCAAATCCAAAGGCCGAGAAGGTGTTGAATTGAAGGATCGCCAAGAAGACAAGGCATCAAGTCTATTGGGAGCACATAATTAAATGGAAGGGTAAGGATGATGCTGAAGCTACATGGGTGCTTGAGACAAAGTTTAAGAAGCTTGGAGTTGATCAAAATCTGATTCCCAAGGAGGTGACATGATCTTCTTTTGTTTGGGAGAATGGTGCAGGAGCACCTAGGACTTAGACTATCTAGTTTTTCAATTTTGGCTTGTACTGAAACTAGCCAAGTCTATAGTGAATAAGGACTCCAGGAGAGTCCAAGAGTTAGAGTTTTGAGTCAATGTAGGCCTAGGTTGTGTTCATACTTCTTAGGTTTGCATTTTTGTGTAAATAGTGAGTTTGAGTAGGTAATTGACCTTTTTGATGGTCAAAAGTGTCAAAAATTGGTATAGGCATTAGGGAGGATTAAATTACTATTAGGAAAGTTTTGAAAGTCATTTGTGATGACTTGGAATAGGTCTTATAGGTTGGAAAGACCAAAAGTGCAAAAATTGCAAAGTTACAAAAAATTGTCATGACAACTTTTGTCCTGAAATGGTTAGTGATGGATTTAGGGATTGTTCAATGCCCTAGGATGACTCCACACATGGGAAATCTATAAGAACCCTCTCTTTCATGGTTACCAAGGTTGGTGAATGTGTTTTGCAAGCTTAACAATCTGAAACTACTCATTTTCATACTAGTTGGCAGTGTTTTAGCTTGATTTTACTCATTTTGTAATTGAAAATGGATTGAATCCATTGATCCAGCAATGGATTAAGTTTATATTGTGTTTTATTTTGTTTTTGGTTCAATTTAGAGCTTTTTAGATACTGTTCATTAGTGTTTTCTTGCTTTAGTTTGCAAACAGCCAGTTTTGGCTTGTATATAGCAGTTTTCTTATAAATATGGTTGCCCCATGAGTTCCACATGTGCTGCCATCACCGCTTGTTGGGAAATGGAGTGAAACCATTTTTATAGTGTACATATGAAGGTGAAAGTACTAGAGAAGAGTTTAAGTATGACTGTCACCTTGTTCTAAGCGAGTCCAGAAGCAACCCGGCTAGAGGAAATAAGGTGAAAATAAAGTGCCAAGTGCAGAGGTGGATGTCAGATAACTTTATAAGATTTTTAAGGGGTCAAAGGAGTTGGGAAATATTTTACAATGAAAGGAGGAGCCTTGAAAAGTTCATTTGTTTCACAAACCCCAACTTGACCTATCACTGCCACCTAGAAGGCCTAGAAACCCTCCAAAACCCTCATTTTGGGGTTAGCACATTGAATGGTGGGTTAAGAATCCAAAACCACAAAAATAACTTGAGGTTAGAGGAACCATTGAAGGAATCCAAAATTGTTAGGGGTCTTTTGGACCTTTTCCACCCAAGCCCTAAAAAACCGGTTTTAGGAGGCCTAACTGGGCTAATTCCTTGTAGCCCTTTTCTAGGCAATATTTTGGAATCGGTAAGAAAACAATTGATTGAAAACCTCAAATGGACCCTAAATGCATCCAAAACATGAATGAAGACACCTCCACACCTTTGCATCATCTCACAATGGTAGGAGGTCATTTTGACAACTTGAAGCCAAGAAGCCATAATTGAGTACATGGGAAGCACTGTGAATTGGTAGGGTTCCTAGCCAAAACACTTGAAGAAAAACACCTTAGAGAGATCAAGAATCAATCCCTAGAAGAGATTGAGAAGGACTTGGAGGTCTAGAGAGCAACTAGACCTGGTGAGTTGGTGCAATTGAGCAACGCCAGCTAGGTGAAGTGTTGAGCAAACTAGGGTAACCCCATCAGTGTATATATATATACATGTATGTATATGTACATATAAATACATGTACCTATATATATACATATATATACATATTTATTCATATATATACATATTCATATGCATACATATACATATACATATATACATACATGCATACATATATATATGTGTTTGTGTGTGTGCACATATACATATATATACATATACATATATACATATACATATATATATACATATACATACATATATATATACATGTATATACATATACATATATACATACATGTATATACATATACATATATACATACATATATATACATACATGTATATACATGTATCTATATATACATGTATATACATATACATATACAAATACATATATACATGTATCTATATATACATATACATATACATATACATATACATATATACATATATACATATATACATATATGTACATATATTGTTGGCATAACCAATGGTGTTGGCACAACCGGTTCATCAGTTAGTATTGTCATTGATGACTTACTCTTACCAGTGAATAAGGCCAAGCTCATAGGCAAGGGGGTGTGGTAAACCTCAATGGTTTACTCATGGTTGCAAACAATATGGAGGTTTCGGTGCTTTCCTAATATGCATTATTAACATACTTAAGCAATGTGTTGGTCGAAGACTAATCGTTTGAACGATAAACAGAGCAGTTGACCAGTTAGTCAAGCATTCAATAGGTGTTGACATTAGTTTCTTAAACTAGCAGTTGAAATGATGATGAGATCATAGGAGGTGAATCAGATTGTAGTTTAGTAGTCTTGTGTATGATTGAAACACTCTGGATAGGTAGGTGAACAGTCTTCTTGATAATCAGTGGTTGGTGGGAAAAGATGAAGAGTTACACTGGTGAATTGATGATACAGGTTGAAGGATGTTATCCACCGACAATCTTGGAGCAGTGACCAGTAAGTTGAATGTGATGACCAAAGGTGTGTCAATAAGGGTAAGATATCATCAAACAAATTGCTAGTGAAGTCTACAGTAGTTAACAACCAGTTAAGGTGAGATTTGTGCAAATTTTTTGGTTCGCATTAAAAAGGCAGAACACGACCCAGAAGTTGCTAAAATTATGAGCTGCGGTGGCAGATAAGGATGAGTTGCTAGCGAGAATGATGGAGAGCGCACAGAGAAAGTGTGAGAAGATTTGAATTTCAAAATTACCGAGTTTTGGGTTTGAACTTATTTAAGAAACAGTAGTTGTGTGTTGGCAAAACATGTTATAAAGGTTTTTGGTGAAAACCAAAAGTTTTGATTGTAAAATTGCTAAGTGCAATTTTGAAGAGAGGCGATCCAGCAAGGTGAGAAGAGTGAAGAATTGCTAAGTGAATGGCAGAATGGTGAAGAAAGTGTGCAGATCTTGGTTAGTGTGAAGAGTAGAGAAATAATGTAGAGCACCAGTAGAGTGCAAAGCAAGTGTAATGCAGAGCACCATAAGAGTGCTAAGCATGTGTAACCAATGGTCAAATCAAAGAGCTTTAATTGGATCTAATTAAGCTAAGAGTAGCTAATATAACAAATCATTCTCTCTATTTTTTTTAATAACTACAACAATAAAATCCCTTATCCGAGTGGACTTTAACAGGTCCTTTTGTAAAATTCCTTAATCGGGTGACATCTTAATTGATGATCCTAAGTCCTTTAACAAGGTTGCCTCTAATAGGGTAAAGGTTCTAACAGGCCTTAAAGAAAATCCCTTAACTGGGTGGCACTTGACAGTGTCTTTGTAATCTCCTAATAGGGATGGCTCCTCACCGGGCATACTTGAGAAGAGTGCAAATTTTATGAGTTTCTACTCGCACCGTGGTTTTCTCCCATTTAGGTTTCCATGTGATAAATCCTTGTAGTCACGCGTGATTGATTTTATGTGTGCATGTTTCTTATTAATGTTGCTTATACTGATAAGTGTTAAGTTTGAATAGAAATTTTGATTAAGGTTAAAATTTGGTAGAACCAACATAGTGTTGATTCACCCCTCCCCTCTCAGCACCGATTGGGATCAATAATTGGTATCAAAGCCTTGGTCCTTAGATTCAGAAGAGCTTAACCTCTTAAGGAAATATCCAAGATGATATTAAAGGAAGGCCCCAAGTTCTCTAAGGAGAATTACTCATTATGGTGTGGTAGAATGAAGCTCTACCTAAGAACTATAGGAGATCAATACTGGAATCTTGTAAGCATAGAGTACAATTAACCTACAGGGGTTCTCACTACAGATCAGATCAAAGAGAAGCAAGATAACATCACAACTATGGAGGTGATTGCTAGTACTCTATCTGATAACAAGTATGTTGAGATTCAAGATCTGAAAAATAGCCTATGAGATGTGGAATAAGCTAAAGACTATTTATGGAGGAGATCCTCATGTACAAAATGCTAAGGTGGACAGTTGGAGAGGCAAATTTGATGAGATAAGGATGCAAGAAGGAGAGAATATAGAACTGTACAACAAAACAATAAAGGATGTGGTAAATTCCATAAGAAATGTTAGGAAAACTTGAGGAAGATGATGTGGTCAGCAAAATCTTGAGAACCTTGCTACCACAAAATGCCATAAGGGTTTCTGCAATTCAGGAACTCGGATCTTTGGGAATAGTTAATGTTACACTTAACTCCCTGATCAGTAAATTGACTGCCTTTGAACTGAGCAAATATGATAACAGTGTGCCAAAGATTGATGTTGCCTTCAAATATTCCATGACACTTGCACCAACAATGAGAAGAAAAGAAACTGGAAGTAGTTCTACTACAAGAACAGGTCATTCTCATGAACATGACAACTTGTTATCTGAAGAACAGGAACAAGATGAGCTTGAAGCTCTAATAGCAAGAAGGTTTCCAAGAGGAAAAAGAAAGTACAGAGGTAAACTACCCCTGAAATGTTTCTCTTGCAATAAAATAGGTCATATTGCATCTAGATGTCTTGAAAATGATAGGATGGATAACTTTAGAAGATACAAAGAGAAGAGCAAGAAGGAGTTCTATCTTGCAGAAGGAGTTACCGATGAAGAATCAGAAGGATCTGATGGAGAAGGGATTGCATTTGTGGTGGTAAAGGAAGATAGCATAGAGGAAAGTGATATGGCACTAATTTCCAATTCAAACGAGTGTAGAGACTGGGTAATTGACAGTGGTTTCACTCACCACATGACTGGTGACAAGAACAAATTCCTTAGCATGGAGGATTATGATGGAGGATTGGTGAGATTTGGCAATGATTCTCCTTTTGTAGTAAAAGGTAAGGGATCTATAGCCCTAAATGATAAAACCAATTGTGAAGATGTTTACTAGGTAGAAGGGATAAAGTATAGTCTATTGAGTGTTGCACAACTTAACAATAAGGGTTATCGATTAGATTTTAATGAAGGAATATGCAAAATAAGTCATAAATCAGGAGGTCTGATTGCTACCGACAAACAAACTAGAGGTAATTTGTTCTACCTAGACACCAATGTAGGAAGTTGCCTAATGGAAAAGGTAGAAGATAGTTGGTTGTGGCACAAAAGATTGTGTCATGTTAATTTTGATAGCATAGAAAAGGTTAGTAAAATGAAATCTATCAGAGGTATGTCTGACATTATGAAACCTGAGAATGCTATGTGCAAAGAATGTCAAGTAGGGAAGTTGGTCGGATCTAGTTTCAACAGCAAGTATTATTCATCTGACAATGTGCTAGACTTAGTGCATATGGATTTGTGTGGTCCTATGAGGACTAAGAGTTTCTATGGGGACGAGTACTTCATATCATTTGTAGATGATTTCTCAAGAATGGTGTGGACTGTATTCTTGAAAGAAAAATATGAAGCCTTTCACATGTTTAAGGTCTTCAAGGCTTGAGTGGAGAGAGGAACTGGTAAGAGTCTTAAATGTTTGAGATCAGATAGAGGAGCAGAGTTCATAAATTACTGTAAAGAACAGGGGATTATGAGGCAGATGTCTGCACCCAGAAAACCTAAGTAGAATGGGGTTGCTGAAAGAAGAAATAGAAATCTAATTGATTGTGCGAGGACTCTAATGATTTAGGACATTCCACATATCTTCTGGAGAGAAGTAGTGACAACTGTCATGTATACCTTGAATCAGATACAGGTGAAGAAGGGGAAAAATAAGACTCCGTATGAATTATGGTGTCAATACTCACCCAATGTGAGTTACTTCAAGGTATTTGGAAGCAAGTGCTACATCAAGAGGGATGAGTACTTTGGAAAGTTTGATCCTAAGAGTGATGAAGGAATCTTCTCAGGTAACTCCACAAAGAGTAAAGCATACCAGTGTTTGAACAAATGGATTGGTAATATTATGAAGAGTGCAAATGTCAAAGTAGATGTGTTCTTTGAGAAAAATGAACAAGACAACAAGAGTGAACTAGAGGATGATCAAGGATTCGATTACATTGTACCGGTCGAACCTATTGCAGAGAATCCTAGTGTAGCTACAAATGAGGAAGCATGTGAAGTAAAAATTGCACAATCAGTAGAAGAAGCTCCAAGAAATGAACCGGCACCAACAAGGTATGTCAGAAAGAATCATTCTACTAACAATATTATTAGTGACAAGAATGAAAGAATATTGACTAGAAGAAAAGCAAGTGAGAGTACCTGTCTGCTCTCTAAAATTGATCCTAAAACACCAAAGGAGGCTCTAAAAGATGAAGACTAGATCAAAGCTATGGAGGAAGAACTGGAGCAGATTGAGAAAAATGAAACTTGGACCCTTGTGCCCAGACTGGAGAACAAAAATGTGATAGGCACCAAGTGGGTGTTTAGAAACAAAATGGATGAAACTGATCAAGTAGGAATAAATAAAGCAAGGTTAGTCTACAAAGGGTATGCACATGAAGAAGGTTTGGATTATGGAGAGACCTTTGCACTAGTGGCCAGACTAGAAGGGGTCAAAATATTGCTTGCTTATGCTGCTTACAGGAAGTTCAAGGTCTACCAAATGGATGTCAAATCGACACTCTTAAATGGTGTTCTAGAGGAAGAAGTGTACATTGAGCAACTAGAAGGGTTTTCTTCAAAAGATGGAAGAGATATGGTATGTAAGCCAAAGAAGGCTTTGTATGGGCTAAAACAAGCACCAAGAGCTTGGTATGAGAGACTACACTCATACCTGATAAGTGTAGGGTTCATGAGAACCAGTGACAACAATAAATTGTATTTAAAGACTGGAGAAGAAGGAAAACATCTAATTACAGAGATTTTTGTAGATGACATCATCTTTGGAGGAGATGATGAAATGAGGAAAGGTTTTGCAAAAGAAATGAAGAAACAATTTGAAATGTCCATGATTAGTGAAATACAATTCTTCATTGCTCTTCAAGTATCTCAGCTAAAGAAAGGTATATTCATTAGCCAAACCAAATATATAAGGGAAATATTGAAGACCTTTGGAATGGAAGATTCCAAACCTATTGGAACTCTGATAGTTACAGGTTTCAAGCTCTGCAAAGATGATGAGGCTAATGAAGTGAATGAGACACTTTACCGATCCATGATCAGTAAGTTGCAGTATGCAGTGCACCGTAGACCAGATATAACACAAGCAGTTGGCTTGGTTGCTAGATTTGCTGCAAATCCAAAAGAAACTCATATGGTGGCAGTTAAGAGGATATTCAAATACCTTAATGGGACTAATGAGTATGGTCTCTGGTACCCATATAAGGGAAATTTAAACTTAAGTGTCTTCACTGATGCAGATTGAGCAAGGAGCATTGATGACAGAAAATGCACTAGTGGAGGTGCATTCTTTCTTAGAGATAGGATTGTGTCATGGACAAGCAAGAAACAAAACTCTATCTCTCAATCCATAGCTGAGACGGAGTATGTTGTTGTTGCAATCAACTGTACTCGGGTAGTATGGATTAAGCAAATCTTGGAAGGTATCCAAGAAAGTCTGAACAGTAGATGAAATATTTAAACTTATTTGCAACTTTACAACCCAAACTAATATACCTGTAAGCAAATAATAGTGCAGTAAAGAGAAACAAAAGAATAAGCATCAATCCACACCATAACACATATTTTTTTGGTGAAGAAACCCGGTAGGGGAAAAACCTTGGTGGGATTTGTGGTCCATAATATTTACTCAATGGCCAATATGAATAAATATTACTCAATACAATAGGGGCCTGCACATGCAAGAAGGCCAACTACCTAGATCTCACTGCTCAACACAAAAATGGAGTCTCACTGACTACACAATTGGATGGTTAAATCCAATAACAATGTAGTGCTCAAAATAACATCTGTAATGCTGGATTCAGTATCGGTTTAAGCTCTGTCTGATTCCTTTGCCAAAACCTTGCTTCGCTCTGCTCTGCTTCTATTCTCTCTCTCAAGATAAATACATCAAAGTGCATATACAATTATTCACTATCATAACCTATCACATATTACCACTTCCTTATATTACCTATCACATTATCTTACCATTCAAATGACCTACAAGATCTCATACATATATGAGTCCTTACAATGCATCACGTCGGCCATATAAATATAATATTATATTACAATACATTTCACATAAACAATATTATTTCCAAGTTGGCTAGGACTGTCGGTGTAACTGGATGCCGGTGCCGGTAGGTAACGTTTGTTGCCAGTAGAACCTTTGAACCCTGTTACCAATTTGTTGTCATCAATAAAAACATCAACCATTCTCATTTGAGTGTATAATGCCAACAGTAACTCAGTCAAACCGACTGAATTCTGTTTCCAGTTCATGCATTTTGGCTGCATACAAAATAATGAGAGAGAATGTAAAATTAGATATATGCAGTTGGCTACTAGATGAGTTGTTAATAAATCTAGGGAAGATTAAGGGTGAAAAGAAGTGTACATTTTGGTATGGAAACTCGATAGTTTTCCTTGATGTTATATTTCATGAATGATGCACCCGGTTTTGGTAAGAGGCAATGGGCATTTAACATCTCGGTAGGGAGACAATTGAAATAGTCAATTGTTGCTTTAGGAAGTCAAAGAGATGGTAAGGTATGGGGATATTTCAAAGCATTCCAGAAATCTATGAGGTCTGGGGTAAGGGTACCTGAGCATATTATAGAAAAATATTCAACCGACATATGCTTCATGGTAAAGAAGGATGAGACACTCATGGAAGCAGTTAAGCCCCAAAATATTTCGATTGAAGAAATGGGCTATGAGGTGGATGCACATATTCTTGATGCCTATGAAAAAATAGTAATTGATGCACGAATTGATGAGGTAGATAATCCTTGTGGTACTGCACAACAAAAAACTCAAGAGGTTGAAACAAAGTTCAACTGGAAGAAAAGAGAGAAGTGGGAAGGGAAAGAAAGAAAATTTGTGGAGAAGGTCTCAAAGGACATCAAAGAATTAATTGATGTTATCCCATAGAAAGGCAGAAAGAAGAAGGATCCTGAAGTTCATATTGAGCCTGTTATTATAGAATCAAAATTTGAGGATGACACACTGTTGGCATTTAAGAGGGTTGTTAGGAAGAAAACAAAGGAAATAAAGGTAGAAGCTAAAAAGAAACTGGTTAGGAATGTTACAATCAAATTACTGGCATAAAAGCAACACCTTCAGATGCATCTGGTACTACAAAGAGGAAGAAGAAGAATGACACTGATTCCGGTAAGGTTCCACCTAAAACTTATGTAGAATTAGTAGATGAAATCGCTAAAGATGCCATATTGAATAATGTTCAATTTTAGTATGATCACTTAGAGGAGGATGAACAAAGAGAGGTAGAGGAAGTAGTTCTATTATACTTGGATATTTATAAGAAATCCTTAATAGAAATATAAAATCAAATACCGGCTGAGTTGTATAATATGTTAGATGCTAGAAGACTATCAGCTATGCAAGAAGATAAACATATTAAAATTCAAGAGCTATTATCTATTTGTGTTAATATTGCCCTAGATGAAATGGAAAAGACAATTGAGGTGGTAGATAGAAAAGTTTTCAATAGCAAACATAGGATAACTAGTCTAATGCTAGGAAGAGTAAATGAAAAAATAAAGGAGACTCAAAAAGCATGGGTTAAATTTGTTGGAGAAAATAAGGGATTCTTTAATTCACCAGAAAACAAGATAGACACTATAGATACCCCAGTTGAGGGAAAAGGAAAGGGGATTATGGGCACTTCACCCTCGGTTTTGAAAAATATTAAGATAGTGGAAATTGAGCCCCTGGTAAATACAGATGTATAGACAAATATTGAGATACCAGTTAATATAGAGAGTGAACATGCTAATATTGTACAGGATACTATTATTGAGGATAATTGTCCTCTAGATACAAATGTACAGGTTGAGGTTACAGTTCCTATAAAGGAACCAACAATTACATAGACTACACCAAGTGGTGAAACCATCGGTACAAGTGAGGAGGTTTTAAAGGATAATTCTTCAGAAGAGAAGACAGGGGAATCCAATAGGGAACTGATTGTTGGTCCATCATTGTTGTCAATTGACACTTCATAGGTCAAAAAGAAAAACATAACAGAGATGAGTCCCACTGAACTGATGATGATGGCAACACAAAAACTGATGAAGGAGGGATCCATAGATAAAGGGATTATAGATCAATCAATCACTATTTTACACAGACTGGTCCTGGAGTGTAAGATTGAAAATGAAGTGAGCCCATATGACAAGCTTAAGATAATCACTGAGCATATTTCAAAGGATTTTCAATCCTTACAAAAAATATCAAACTGACAAGAACTAGAAAGGTTTACTCAGGCTAAGAGAGCTGCATTTGATCAGGTAATTGAAACTGAGAAAAAAAAGATTGATGAGAAGCTGATAGTAATAGAAAATTCTTTGAAGCAATGTACAAATATATAAGGTATGGTGTAACACTGAAATACTTACAATTAATGTGGATAAAAATATTAAAGAAATTTTAGGAGAAAATTGCAAGTATAGCTAACTCTTTTGACGGATTGATTTCATTGACTACATCCATTGATGGTCACATTTTGATTTTGGAGAACCAAATTTATGTTCTTGAGAAGGAAAGAGACAAAATAATAAGAAGAGCCAGAAGTGTGAGAGGCTTGGTGAGTCCCTGATTGGATTCACTCCGTGTACATAAGAAAGAATGCATGGATATGATGGGAAATCCCACACCGATAGAGGTAAATGAGAAATAATATTTTGCACATTTATTGAGTGGACTTGTATCTATTTCTAGTGCATTCAAAATAGGTTGGGATACTTATCTTGAGCTATTGGTGAAGGCTTATCCAAAAATTTTAAAATTTGTCAAGCTCCGGTAAGACATTTTGGGATATTCATTGTACAGTTCTTTTCCTTTGACATTCTTTTAGAATTTTTGATGGTATTGATGTCAAAGGGGGAGTAGTATAGATGTGAAAAAGAATAAAAGGAGTTGTATACATTAGGGGGAGTTATGGAGTCATGAAGTTTTGGAAATATGGAGTATTTTGCATATTCAGCTCAGGGGGAGTAGGGCAGGATGAAACCGACAGATGAAACCTTGACCATTTTTCACATGAGTGTTGCCATCAATGACAAAGGGGGAGATTGTTGGCAATTGACACTCAATTGGTTGGTTTCACTATGTTGTCATTGATGGCAACATGGTTTTGTATTTCGGCTTCATGTTTTGGTTCTATGGTGTATCGACAAACACTTCACAGATACTACATCGACACTGGCACCGGCAGGACAAAAGGATTTCTTTGGTCACCGACAATGTAGGCTGACATGGTTTAGGAAAGGTTATTGGTATTGGAGTCTGACATATCTTGGATCCAGCATCAGCAATTGATTTTTAATGTTTATGCATTTATGTTATTTGGCTGACAGGTAATTTGATATTGTATATATCTTTGTAAGTCGACATAAGGCATGAAAATTTGTATAGGGTATATAGGATAGTTTGAAAGATTATTTTGTAATATATATACAAGAGACATATGATAGGAGATTATGGATATGTGAATATAATGTGATGCAGAATATATCAGAGAGATCATGTTTGTAAGGGTTATTCGAGTAAAGGGTTTAAGGTTTCAGACTAGAACAGATAGATCTTAAACCGAAACTATATTATGGCATATAAGATGCTATCTTAGCAATTCACACTTCCCCAGATTGTAGTCTAGAATTTTATGTAGTCAATGAGGCTCCTTTTGTGATTGAGAAATGTGCTCTAGGCTATAAGCTTTCCTGCAAGTGGAGGCCCCTCATATTTTGTAATATCTCTTCATATGGCCAGTGGATTGATATTATGGGTCATAAATCCCACTGTGGTTTTTCCTCTTTGAGGTTTTCCATGTATAAATATGTGTGTTATGGTTCTCATTTATGTTATTGGCTTATTGGTTGCTTTACTTCTTTCAATTTTGTATGTACCGGTATACCAGTTGGTGTATGAATGTTTTAATAAGGTTAAAATTAATCATTCCGGTATAAAACTGATTCACCCCCCCCCCCCCTCGGTGTTATTATATTCCAACACCTTCATCAAAAGATATTAAGATTCTTGCATCAAGATAAGGAAGGGTAGAACTAGTTTCCTCCACTTGTAGGGTCTTCAAAAAGGATTTGAGAAATTGGGGAATAAATTTCAACATCATTTTCGGAATATTTTTAACAACAATCCATCTTGGAGTATGGTAAAACATGATTTCCTTCTAAGACACTTTTGATGACCAAGGAATAACTTTAAATAAAGACTTTCCCACATTTTAGTATTTCTTTCATTCTAAGGTTTCTCAAAAAGATAATAAATAACTTTTTGAATCATTCTACATAATGCAATGTAGATCCCTAATTTTTTACCCTAAATCATGTTTAACCAATTATTAAAAAAAAAATCCTAGCTAAAAGAGTATTTACATCCAAACAAGTGAAGAATATGGCTACATTCTTAAGCCTATTTTCCTCTTTATTTTTACATTTCTCATTTATGCATTAAGGTTTACCCTCAATACCCAGGGAAGGAGCAGAAATTAGCTCCTTTAGTTTGGAGAGTGTCGACTCATCCTTGGGCACCTTCAACCCTTGCACCGTCTCTTTGGGTTTCCTAGTTTGGGTTTCCTAGTTTGGAGAGTGTCGAATCTCGCACTAAACTCTACATTTTTTGGGTTTCCTCAATCGCCTTTTCTTGAAGGACTTCCTTGAAAATTTTACTCATGTTCCCTTCTTCATCTATTTTATCTTTTGCAACACCTTTACTATTCTCTTCCCTATTCTCACAAACTTGGGCCTATTCATCCATATATTCACACAAAAAGACAAAGCATTTGTGTAAACCATCTATAACCTACCAAAATGTACCCTCCGCACACATAAAATTCAAAAAACAACAAGCAATGAATTGACATGTAAATCTAACAAGAACACAAAATTGATGGCATAAAGAAAGAAAAAGAAAGAACAAACACATTAAGTTGGGTAGGCTGGTACAAGGAGAAGCCACCTCTATAATCCATGAGTGCATGAATGATCATTGAGTTGTACAGATCTCCTTGAATCCATCGGTCGAATTTGATAATTATTATTATAGCATGGCTAGCGAATTCTAATATTTAAAATTTTCATGCCTATATTTATCACAATGAAAGCAATGATGCTTTCTTTTGCCTTTTTCCTTTTCTTTTATTATGGAAATATCATTTTTTTAATCTTATCCCCCTAAATTATTCTTGCCACCATATTGTTTCTCACTACCCTTGTTACATGTGAAATAGACCATCTTCTTGTCTAATTCAAGGCAATGTGCTTTAGCATACACCTCATCAATGATTTAGGGTTTGTCCATGAAATTTTTTCTTTGACCAAACAAAATTACTATATACTTAATCAAAACCCCATATTTCATTATATATTTCCAAAAGTAAGAACTCACTTGTATATTCTTGCATGTTTTTCCATTGTTACTTCAAGTTATTCTTTTGCATTACCCTTTCTTCTTCATATTAAATGGGGTAATTTTTTTTCCTCAATAGTGACTCATAAATTTCACTTATAAATCGATGCAACTTTTTGAATCTCCAAATGATATTCATATCTATTTTACCATGTAAGAGCATACTTGGAAAGTTCCAACCTTGCTTTGTTATGTAGGTAGCTAGTGTAAGTTAAAATAGACCCCTAACTATGATACCTATTGGTCCAACTTTCCTACACTTATTTATCCATCATATAGCTAGATATCTATATCTTCCTTGACTTTAAATAATTTATCACTTTAAATTTTCTCCTTACTCTATACCCACTTTCTTAATTTTTCTTCTTATTGGTGTGCCTTAGTAATGTCCATCTTCACTATCAAGTAAAGCATCATGCATTTTATCCTATCAAGATTTCCCTCAACCATATATATTTTGGCTATATCCTCTTCCAATATTTTAATTATTTCTTCTACATCAACTCTCTCCATTCTCCTTCTCCTCACCAATCTTAACCAGTCTAACTATATTTTGAGCTTAAAAGGAACTAGTCTCTCTTTTCCACTTGACTTCATGGATTGCATACATTTACAAGTAATAAAATAAGAAAACACCCAAAATATTGGATTGCTTTGATACCATCTATCCATAAATTAGAGTGGGTATTTCTCACACTCAACCATCAAGAAATGTACTCCCCACCAAACTACCACACTAAATTTATAGATGTCTACTATGCCAACAAGGCTAAAAAAAATTCTACACATGTTACTAGAGCTTAATTACACCTATAGTATAATCTTAATCTGAGTACCCAACCAAACATGATGTTTTCCACACCCTCTGTATTCACATGTTCCTAACTCATGACTAAGCTTGGAAGGGGAATGATTGAGTGTGATTCCAATCCTTTAATTTTTATTCTTTGATGGTGTTTAATATTATAGAAGAATTTTAGTTCTATATAAATGTTAAAAGACACTCTTTATGGGCATTTAACTAAATCATGGTATTTATATACAATTTACAAGAGAATGTATCTTATGAAAATTTTGTGTGCAATTGTCACTATCTCTCACATTAGAACCCTTTAACTTTTATTCTTTGATGATGTTTAAGATCCTAAAAGTCTTTTATCTTTATAGACATGTTAAAAGGAACTCTTTAGGGTGTTTAACTAAATCATGGCATTTACATACACTCTACAAGAAAATGTATCTTATGGAAAGTTTGTGCACAATTGTCACTATCAATCCCATTACAACCATTTAATTTTTAATCTTTGATATTGTTTAAGACTCTTAAATTCATTTAGTTCTATATACATGTTAAAAGAAACTCTTTATGGGTGTTTAACCAAACAATGGTATTTAAATACACTTTAGAAGAGAATGCATCTTATGGAAAGTTTGTGTGCAATTGTCACTATTTATCCCACTTGTGGTTTGAACTTTATTGATGTTGATCTTATTTTGAAGTCACAAGCCTTTAGTAGTTATCATGCCATAGTAGATATATTTTCTTCCACTCAAATTTAGTGACCTCTCTCTTATGGTGTGACATTCTTTTCTTGTGGATTCTCCCCTTGAGGCATAATACATGATCAAGTGATTTTCCTTACACCCTTAATCTAATCCTAGGATATATCTATACCCACGCCTCCTCTTCTATGCTTGATGTGAAGAATAATTATATGAAAGTTGCTTGCTCTAGTTTTCTTGGTGGTGGTCATTATCTTCCATTAAGACCTGCTCATCCTTTCAAGTGGAGGAAATCACTTTAATGTTCTCCTTACTCCCCTATTTTTACTTTTGGACAAGAGGTTTTAGATAATGAAGAACATTTTAGACATCAATCGCTCATTTGTATATTCACTGCTTTTTAGCCTTACCCTTCAAAACTGAACAACTAAGCTTTAGATTCATTGAGACCCCTCACTAAGTGTAGGATTAAAATGTATTCTTATGATTGATATTTTTTTGTGGTATGATTTCAATAAAATGATGATAGGATGAGAGTATTAGTGGAGGGGTTTGATTGTGTGAAAATAACTCTATCTCTCTCAAACTATGATTTCCATCCTTCAACCCTCTTACAAAATCATAATTATTTTTCCTATTTAGGTTAGACTTTCAAATCTTTCTTTCCATTTTTGAGAAGTTTTTTTTTTTAATTTATCAACAATTCTCTTAGTCATTTTTTATAGGGAGATGCTACATCAATAAACTATGTATAGACTACTTTTGTCCATATTCTCATGGATATTGACACATCTAAGGATTTTTTATAGATATTGTCATGATTTTTGGAGACAAAGCTTGGACTCAAACACTTGATTATAATGGTTTTTGGACAACTAGCTTAGAAATTCTCTAGCTCTCACCACAAGAAAGGCAAGGCAATAGTGTACAAATTACCACCATGAGTATTTAATTGTTGTTGTTATAATTAATTCAAATGATGAGGTGTTCAAGGTGGACTTGGCCCTAGGGGTCACTGTGAATTCAAACACACCAAATGAGTTATCTTCTCTAGGTCATATTTGAGACATTCTACTTTTGTACCTAAAGCAACCACCCCCTATTTTTTTTAAATTTATTTCCAATGAAACCAAAACAAGTTCCAAGAAGTTGAGCACACAAAAATATTTCTTCTTGTCAGAAATTATTTGATATTGAGGTTAAATATTTATTAAATTATTGTTACAAAATTCTTGAAAGATAGACACATAATAAAACATCATTATATGAAAACTGATAATATATGAAAACCAACATGAATTACCTCTAAACAAATAAATATTTTTATTGCGGGTTTGAATATGAGCGATGGAATCACTATTGCTAGTTGGACACCAATGAACATCACCTAGCTAACCTCACAACTTTCATACAACATACCTACCAAGCACCCTTGAGATTTCACACCCAAAATTTCATCTCAAACTCCATAAGCTTCCCCGAATTGTGGTAAATAGGTTTGCAACATTTTTCATAAAATTAGCAATACCTAAGCATTGGAATAGAGTAACTAGCATCACCAAATCCTCAAAATTGCTTCAAACCTCTTCTTTCCAAACTAGAATTATTTTCAAATGATACTTGAGTGTTGGTCACCCAAAAAGGATTGAAAATTTGTCACAAACCATAAGATTTTATCCCTAGGGAAGATATACCATGTAAGGATGAACCCTTGTAAATGGTGCAGTTGTCTAATAAATTGTTATCAACTAAAAATATTTTGAAAGAACTCCTAATTGAGTCACCCAACCTTGGAGAATATAATCAAAGATTCCCTAAATTGCTTTGATCACTTATCTACAAATTATGAGCATAACATGGTTGTATAAACTCCTCTTGTATTTGTATGACCATATCTAACCCCTCCCCCCCCCACCTAAAAAAGCACTCCAAAACATAATGAACATCCTTACCATAATCATAAAAAAAGTGTCTCAATTCACTACCAAAAAACCATATAAATCTTCATTTCCTAGAACCCTTATCTGAAACTCTATGAATAAAAAAGGTGACTTATTATGCTTTGCATACTCCCCTCCTCCATTTCATGCCTAAAAATGTTGGTTCCCCTCCCTTTTTTTTTTCTATTTGCTCCTTCATTTGTTTTGTTTTTGGTTTGAAGTTTTGGGTTTCTGAAGCTCCAAGGCGTGTTCTTTCTTTGCACTGTGAGACTTCAGAATCTTAGAATCATGAGGTGTCTCTGTCCTTGTTTCTTCTCACCTTGGGTTTGGAATTTTGGGTTTCTGAAACCTTGAGATGCCCTTTGTTTTGCGAGCTTCGAGACTATAGAACCCTAGAATCTCAAAGTTCTCCCCTTTTGTTTTGGACAAGACCTTCAAATCCTTTGAGTCTCAAGGTATCGAAGCCTTGTCCTTGTTTTTGTTACTCCCTTTTTGGAAGACTTCAAGGTTCCAGGTTTTCAAAATCCCGAGCCTTCTCCTTTTGTCATTCCTTGGAGCCAAAACCCCAAAATCTCAAGATTATGGGTTCTCCTCATTTTGTTCTCTTTCTTCAGAGTTTCAGAACTCTGTAGTTTAGAGGTCACTTGTCTTGTGACCTTGGAACTCTGAGATCCCAAAGCCTCAGAGTGTGCTTGGGTTCTCATGACCAATTGGGGGAATAAATAACCCTCCAAGGGTTATTTGAGCTATTTGTGCACTTTTATTCTTGAGCTCTCTTCTCCTTCTAATGATTTGGTCTCTTTGCAACATACTTCATGCCTTCCTTCTCCCATTGTTTAATTGGGCCTTCCTTTTTACTGCCTCATGTTTTGTGTCTTTTCTTCCTGCCTTTTGTTTGCCATTGTGTTTGTTTCATGTTCTTTTTCTTTTTCTTAGGTTTTTTAATTTTCAATGTCAATTTCTCATCAGTTAGGGTTTTCCCTAATCTTCAAGCATTTTGGAATCTCAAGTTTCTAGGATCTTGGTCTCTCAGTTGGACGCTTACTTCATAACCCTAGGTTTCTGAGATCTTGTAGTCCCCTTGTTTTTTGCCTTCTTTCCTCTCTAAAACCCTGGGTTCCCAAGGTTTTGGAGGGTGTGCCTTTCCCCATGTCTACCTAGCTTTGAGACCTTGGGTATCCAGGATCCCAAAGTGTTCTGAATACCTTTTCCATCCACTTCAAAACCTTGGGTTCCTGGGGTCTCAAAGTGCCCTAAGAACCTTTTTCTCAGAGACTTTGGAACCCTAGGAATCCAAAGTCTCCATGGATCTATAACCATCCACTTCAAGATCTTGGGATCCTAAAGTACTGAGTTTAATTTCCAAAATTACCCTGAAACCTTGAGATTTTGGGACTCTGAGGTAAATCCATTATTGGTTTTCTTGACTTTGGGACCCAGAACCCTAGGATCCCAAAATATGGTTGCTATCTATTTAAGGGTTTATGTTGAACTTGGAACCCTAGAACTATGTGATTCTAGAGTTCACTGCTAGGAAAAGGGAATTTATAAAGTATTGACTAAGTACTCTTTTATGCAGTGAATAATTTTTATGGAAACATTCACCACCTCAAGGAAGAAGACCCAAAGTGAAGTCAATCTTGAGAAGAATCCAGTTACAATGAAGTACCAGTACAAAGGCCAAACATTGGTTTACAAGTTTGAAAATTAGATACAATGGATCATCGATACATAAATTAGACACATTGAGTTGGATGCAATCAAGAAGGAGATGACTCAACAAAATCTTAAGGCAGCCTACAAAAGAATTAGAAGATCCAGGCTCATGGAGGCCACAATATTTCCTCAAGCAGTGCAGTCTCTGGAGTTGATATTGACAATAGCTCAAAACTATGACAAGGACATCGGGAAGTGTATGGACACCAAAGGAAATGTAGTTGTTGATATATCAGCTAAAATTCTCACTGTGACCTTCAATATTCCTAAATATGAGAAGGTCCTCCAAACAACTGAAGAAGAAGCCATCCAAATTTTCAATGAGAATGTTGTAAATAACAGACACTCTATAAATGAGGTGTGGCTTGGTGAGCCAAGGTAATTAGGGTTAAAGGCTACTGACAATATATTAAGAGATAATTTTAATGATGTTCCCATGGACTTGATCATTATGCTTAGTCGAGCCTTTGGCAAGGAAGACTACACACACTATCATTTGTGGATGTTTTACTATATTCATAACATTCTTATAGGGAAGGAGTACTTTGACTAGGTACAAATCATGTCAGATGATATTCATGAGAAAATATGTAATGTATTAGAGTTAAAGAAGATCTTTATGACATCCTATGTAATTTGGGTAGTAGCTAGAAGTGACATTTACCCTGGGCTAAACACCAATGACAGATTAGCAGAAGCATCAGGGGATACCTTCAAAACACCCAATTGCACATCTAATAGGCTAAAAATACCTTCAAAAGGATTAATTAATCCTTCATATATGCAATCATATGTAGATTGACAGGTGATGTGGGATATCATCTCACTCTTGAGGCCATGAAGTTGGTACAAGAAGAGGGAACATGGTTAATCTAGAACCAATGGTCCACATATATCCAATTGAGAAGATTCATAGGTAAACCCCTACTTCTTCCCTACTATTGTAGCAAGAGGATCATTATTCTTGATTATGCAAGACAGGTTGTAGGACTTCAGTCCCTCATGACCCTGAAATATAAAACTAGGTTCACCTTCCCAATTTTTCTTGAGTATTATAAGTGTCATAATATACAAATGACCAAGACAAATATCAATGAGTTGTAGGATCTTATCCTTAAGGAATTCAACTATGCCCAACAAAGGTATGACCCATTTAGAAAACTTAAAGCAATGATGTTGGTATCATATGAAGATTTATGGGTAGGGATGCAAGATAGCTTTGAGGCTAGAAAAAGGGGATTCTATAGGTTAATAGTCCCGCAAGTCAAATAATTTAAGGTAGAAACAAATACTCCCAATGAGCTCAGAGATGATGGAGAAATACTTGATCCAACCTATGATGAAGCAATGATAGGCCAATGAATTCTCTCCTTGATCAAATGGTTCAAGAAAGAGAATGTGGATATTGATAGTGTCTCAGAGAAGGTGGTCAAAAGAACAAGGTAGTGGCTAAGTCTTAGGCTCCATCCAAGTGTTTCCAAAGAAAAGAAGAAAAATAAGGTTACATGTAACCCCCAATCAAAGACAACTAAGGAATATGTGAGGAGGACGAGATCATAATCAAGGAAGAATACTCCAATTAGTGAAGAGGCCTCAACCCCCACTATGGGCAAAGAGGAATTGATGAAGAAATTGGACGCCAAGATGAAGGAGTCACAACTACTCAAAATAGTGGCCAAGTATGGTATAACAACCGGACTACTTGTTGTGCCACAAGCTTCAATCACACCCATTGTGCTAGTAGCTAGTATTGTTCTAGGGGAAGGCACATCACAAGTGCAAGATACCGAACAACCATCTATTTCTACTCAATCTCCAGTGCAGACCACAACATCCCATGAGTGATTAATAGTCCATAACATTGAGTCAGATTTAGAAAAAGATGATGAGCCTATTTCTATGTTAGCCAGTAAAAGGAAAAAAAAACCTTATGTAGAGGCAAGCCACTTTTACACAAGATCTAGGAGAAGTTGTGGTAGAATAGGTGTCTTATATTCCTCAAGATGTGAAAATTGCTCAAACATTGGCTGAATAAACTAAGGATCAAGTGGTGTGTTCACCCAAACATAGGCATACAAGGTGGAAACTATGGAGGTGGATGAGAAAGAGGAGCAAGATGAAATAAATGGTGCTCACATCTCAAGATTAGGAACTACTCCTCAAACTCTTGGTACAGTATGAACAAAGAGAGGGTGAAGAATAACAAGAGAAGTAGCTAGAAGCCAAATGGTAACTACCCAAGTTACCACCCAAGGTGAACAACTAGACTCCAACATTCCACAATAGTTAAATTTCAACTTTCAAAAGAAAAAGAAGATTGTTCTCCCAAGCATTACTCTACAAGAAGCAATTTTTGACTCCCCAAGGAGGCCTAAGAAAACCAAAACTCTTCATCATCTCTCAAGGAGTGATTCAAGAGATGTAATAGCAAGTGTAGCTACTCCAGTGCAAGGTGCAGAAGGTGAACAACAAGCTTCCCTGAAATATCAAGTCTCTCAAGTAAACCTTGGGAAACAAACCAAATGGGGTGAAATAGCCACTCTTGACGTTGTGATTTCCACCATAAAAACAAGGATTGAAAAAGAACACAAATCTAAGAAGGAAGCTAAAGCTCAATTGAAATAGTATAGGGAGATACTAATGGAAATGACCATACCTTTAGATTCCTAGCTCGAAGATGCTCAACCCTCTACTTGAGAATTTCCCCAAGAAGAAGTTAAGGCCTTATATGAATTGAAGAAGAAAGAAACTATTCTTGACACATGGGTTAGGAACCAATTAAGTAAGGTGAGGATGTTCCTTCAAGATACCATCGATATCTACAAGGATGCTCAATTCCTTGAAAAGGGCATGATCCATGACACCACCCAATGACAAACCCAATCTACCAATATTGCAAGATAGATCAAGGTATTAAAGAAGATCAAGAATCTTGGTGAAGAGGTTCTTAAGGAAGAAGATTTGTTAGGGTGTGAAAACTATAGCGTCTTATAGGCCTCCATCAATTCCTTAGAATTTAAGAAGGATACTTTGGACTAGTACATGGCCAAAGCACTACAAGGACATCCTCCTCTCCTAAGACATCATGATGAGTATGAACAATGTGTGGTAAGAATACTAGGTCAACATTGACTAAACCTCCTCCATACCATCTCACTTAGTCAAGAAGAGGTGATCAAGCAATGGGAGTGTATAAGTCAAAAATGTTTTCTACTACCATTGAGTTTAGTGATGATGTCATGGAGAGATACATGTACCTCATCCTCCAATCCATCCAAGAAATTCAAATAGTGGACAACATAATTGGTAGCATGGAAGAGCCCAAATAAAATCTAAGGGCTTCCAAATTCTGCATTGAATACTTCTAGGGTCCACCATAGACTTCAATCGATTGTTACATAGGGAACTACCGTAGTTACAAGGAGGGTAGACAAGAAACACAACATTGACTCACATTGCACTGCTGTTACCATAAAGAAGTAAGGCACCACCTTGGTAATGACTGCAGTTTTGTGAAAAGACTTGGATTACACATTTCTTTCATAGATACCATTACTCGTGAAGCATAACATACATGGAGAGCTTTGCACTCTACCACACTTTGAAGAACTCTCCATTCACATCCATGTAGTATTAGTTGGGAAGGGTTTAGAAGTAGTGACTTGCATGTAGAATGTGACTCCCATCATTTTGTAACTGGGTTGTAGGCATAGTTTATTCCTAGAATATAGGAGGCAAGATATTATAAATTTAATGGATCAGGCCATTTCAAGGGTCCAAAAATTGAAGATTGGAGGCCATAATTAGGATTTTATTTATAGTATTTTTATTTCTAGCATTTTAAGTTTCAAACTTTGTTAAAATCTTCCAATATCAGTGCTCACTGGTACTTTTATTTTCATAATTAATCAATACAAGTTGCTTCATGGATTTCATGTTTCATGATCTTTGTTGAATGAAGCTTGTATTCCTTCAATATGGTATCTTCTCTCATTCTAGATAGATTAATTGTTCTAAATATTGTGGATTTAATTACTATGGTATTTGAAGTTGATGATCAAATCTCTTTGTACGTAAGATTGTAGACCTTGCATGCAAATAGAAGTTTCACCTACTGCTATCTAGTTTGTTATCAATAATATCTGGTTATTTGGAGTATTTATTTGAATTTTAACAAGATTGCATGGTTATGTTTATTTTCTCCTTGCTCTCTATATCTTTTGAATTTTATTTTTAAGTGGATCCATGTGAGTGTCTTCTATAACCAATAATACCACCTTGATTGAATGAGTCACATGAACCTTGAGTTATCCCTGCACTATTATGACCCAACAAATAGGACCTTGGGGAATTCAAATTTCATAATCCTTTCTCTTTTCAGGAGAGGCTTTTCTTTGTGAAGCCTGCATGTTAGGTGAGTATAAAAGGCCCATAAACATGACCCCTAAGTGGAATCACTCCAACTCTCTAGGGACCTTCCCCTAGATTTGAAACCAATGGTTTCATGAGGGTTTTGATCCTCAATCAATCCTTGGAAGAACTCACTAGTTCAATTGAAAGCATCATGTTATGTATACTCTTCCACATAATGAAAATAAGAGCCCAAGACCTCCTTTTATAGAGTTGAGGGAAAATAATCGAATTTGAGATTATGATAATTCTTTTTTCCCTCAAAACCACCCTTTTTTAAACAATAATAATATTTCATGTGCAAAGGCCCCTTTAAATAGATATCCAACTTTTAAAATATTCTATTACCTTACCAACAACCTATTGCACTAAGTTGTCTTATCATTTCTTGACAATAGACAAAATTAGTGAAATATTAATTAATTATTTAGTACCTCACTCATGTTGCAAAAATCTTTGAAACTAAATTGGAATTAAATTGTAATCACCTTGGGAATATTAAAAGTAGACATGCTCTCCTAGAAGCTTGGAGAACATATTAAGAGCCCAAAAATAATTTTGAAAGCATCATAACAATCTCTAATGTCAATTGAGCTTAATGACTCACAAAAATTGTTGGCAAGAGACATTGTTATGGTGAAGATTGGTGCATGATTAATGTTTAGGGGTTGTCATTGATGGCAACTTAGTTTAGATATCACATCTAGTACATAGATTTGACTTAGCAGAAGTCATTTTGTTCATTGGCATACTTCTAGAAGGTGGAACACAGTAACCAATAGAGCATGAGATCATGGTGCACATCTTGTTATTGGTGATGTAATTTTGGTTGCCGTCATTAAAGAAGATGATTCGAGGTTCAAGACAACTTATCTTGTGATCCTGATATACGATGTTGATTCATGAGCAAGTTTAGAGGTCTGGTATCTGGTAATTCAGTTGGGGCAGAACTATTTTATTGTAACGTGTGTTGTGGATTTGTTGGGTTGATTTCAGTGATTGGTTTCATGTTCGAGGTGATTGGGATGACTTGTGGGAAGATTATTGGTTGTGGTGAATGTAATTGAAGATTTTGGTGCTCCAGTGTGTGACATAGAAGAGAAACAAAGGAGATTAATAGATTAGTTGCAGAAGATAATATGAGCCTAACCAAAACTGCATTTTGGCATAGTTAGATTCTATAATTTAGTTCATTCTTTATTATAATCAATTGTAATATCCTGTAAGACAGTGAGCCTTCCTCCAAGTTGCAGCCCTTTTTTTAATTGAGTAGTGAGCTCTAGGCAGTGTGTCTGAATGCAAGTGCATTCCCCTTATGTAATATTATCAAACTTTTGGCCATAGTATAATAATATTGTGGGTTCAAATCCCACAGTGGCTTTTCCCTTTCTAGGTTTCCACGTAAAAATATTGCTGTTATGGTTATGTGGTTAATTAATTTAAGTTTAAGCACTTTGCTTTCTTTGTTATGCATATGGTGGTTTAAGAATCAGACTAGCAAGATTGAAAATTGTAACACTGATTCACCCCCCCTCTCAATGTTCATTGATTCCAACAATTGGTATCAGAGCTTAGTTCCTCGGAAGAATCCTAACAGCTTGAGGAAGATCTAGAAGATAGAATCAATGAACTCCTGTTTGTAGAGACATCCTAGTGTGGTACTTGAAGATCTTGATGTAGAAAGAAAATAAGTAAGTTCCATGAAAACAAACCTGAATGCAGCTGAACATTTGATTGAGACCTTGAAAGATCAAGTGAGCACTTCTAGAGAAAAGAGAAAGGAGATGAGAGACAAACTCAAGGAAAAAGAAGAGAAAAATATTGACAATCAAGCCTTACAAGACAAGACAGATGAAAGTGAGAAGTTGGCTAGGGAGAATGCAGTCTTGAAGAATGAGATACAATCCATTGTAATGAAGCTAACCAAGGAGATTGAGGACCGAAAGAAGAATGAAGAAACCCTGACTCAAACACTAGAGGAGAGATTAGATGAATGTTATAGATTGAACTATGAGAATGATTAGTTGAAGTTTGAATTGGTGCAAACAAAGAATGATGGAAAAGAACTTGAAAGGTAGATCATAATTTTGAGAGATGAGCTCTCTACTACTAATGAGTACAAAGAAAAATTCAAAGTTAGCTCAACCTGGTTGGATGAGATGTTGGAAAGTCAAAGACATGGGAAAGACATGCGAGGACTTGGATTTGAGAAAGGAGAATCATCTGGTTCTGGTTAGAACAATCATTAGCAGAAGAACAAGAAACCTTCAGTAAGATAGCCTAATGCCTATAAATTCAATGGTAAATGTTTTGTTTGTGGTAAATTCAGTCATATGGAAAATCAATGCAGAAATAAGATGAATGATGGGATGATGAATAATATGATGAACGATGGTTCTACCTTTACTGATCAATGTTTCATATGCAACAACTTTGGTCATAAGTCAAACATATGCAAAACAATGATGAACAATTTTTAGATTAAGAGATGATATGCTTGTGGAATGTTTAGACACATTTGTAACCAACGCAGGATGAGACCAAATCAGATGGACTTAAGTTATGGAGAGAAATGTCATTTTCTATGCATGTAATAAATATGGTCACATTGCAAAATATTGCAGAAGCAAGAATGTAAGCAAGAATGCTCTGGTAGACAAGAATAAATCAAATGAAAAAAGAAAAGCTAAGCTAGAAGAGATCAGAGATCGACATAAGAGGATGTGGGTGAAAAAGGAAGATTCAAATCTGCAAAATGGCTCCACACCTGATTCGAGTGTAGGAACCTCATCTCGTAACTAAGGCCAAATGCCTTAGAGGGAGGCTCTTCATGTAGATCTTTAGAACCCCCTTTTGGAGATCTGTAACCAGTTGAGGATGGTTGCAGATGATAGAGATTAGCTATATAGATGATATCCGAAATATTTCTTGGGGATTTAAGTATTCGATGATGAATTCTTGTAGATGAAGGGTAACCAAAATCCTTTAGGGTTATGCATTTATTACAACTTAAAATTAGGTTTTTGATAGATAAAAAGGGATTTCAATAGCTCATTCTTCACAATGCGAATGAGAGAAAAGAGTAAAGCAGCAGAGCAAAAGATATATAACAGAAAAATCTGAGCTTGTAGCGATCAATCAGTGATTTCGAGCATCTAGTTGTGATTGAAAAGGTATTTATTTTTTCTTGAAGCTATCTGTTCATACCCTAATTTCAAAATGGCATCTGCATCCAGTGTTGCAACTCTATTAGTGGTAGATATTACTGAGAGATCAAGGCTCATATTCAAGAGGCATCCATTCAAATCTGTTGAAGATGATTCAGAAGGTGTTTTTTCCTCAATTTTGTATGGCATGCTACACAACAAATATATTAGAGAATGTATCCAATGCAACATCAAAGAGCTTGGAAATGTGGATATGCTATCACTTTATACCAAGCATATGATGGATGGATTTGGAAATTTGAAGCCTGAATACAAGTTGCTGCAGGACAAGGTTTTCATTCAATTTGTATGTATCCTGGTGTTTGATGAACCCGAATAGGTCTGATATATCCTAAGTAGAGTCCACAATGAGTTCATATGGCTGGACCGACCAAACAAAATCACCAAGCAATCCGTTCAATTAGTTACCTATTTAAATGCAACTGGTGAGATCCCTGGATTGAGGAAAGTTTAGAACATGATGATAACAAAGGTTACTGGATCCTAGCATGATAGTCGGTCAATGAAAATCAGCGATACCATAGAGTATGATGTAATATTTTCTTTGATGGTGACTAGATATAAAGTGTATCAATCCAATAGGAAAAACTCTGTATCCAGTACTTCTATATTTGCAGCCTATGAGATGCTTAAAGAAGACAAGAGGTATGATCTCTATGTAGTACTTCTCAGTGAGATATTGAGCAATCTAAAGAAGATAAAGCAAGACAAGAAATATGTATTTTTAATACCCTAAAAATGGTCACCTAAACCACGGGTCCCTAATCTCGACAACATCACCAAGGTCCTAACCAAAGGCAATTAAATCAACCTTGAGCACCTAATTAATTAATTCTTCAATCATTAATGTTACATGGAAAATTAATCTCTATATTAATTAATTAATCATTCCAAGTAAACAATTTTAATCAATTATTCTATTTATTTAATTAAATATCCTAGCATATTGAATTAATTAATCAATTTGTCATTTAATCATTAAAAAAAGAATTAATTTACAAAAAAAGAATTAAATTGAGAAAAGAAATCAACTTGAGATATTTCTTTTTCTAAAATTGAGATAACTTGAGAAATTTCAGAAGAGCAATTAAATTGAATTAATCATTTTTCTCTAAAATTAAAAATCAAAGCTTTTCTTGAGGAAAGAGGTTCAGTGGAATTGAAAAGGCTTTTTCTAAATAAAAATCTTGAGCAAATTTTATCTCATGTGCATGGACTCAACTAATTTTATCTCAAGTGCATGGAATCAACTAATTTTATCTCCAATGCAAACACAAACTTATAATTTGAATGCATTCAATCAGGCTATAATTGGAATCTATCTCAAGATTAACTTTGTTCACCATTTGGAGGAATTGATTATGTGTTGCATTGATGTTTTGTCATTGATGTCAACACTTGCTATTTTGGATGCTTTACCAGCACCCTTCTGGTCCCAGAAGGTTGTTTGATTTCTAGTTGGATTTGATCTGGTATGATCTGGTATGATCTAGTATGTTTGGGTTATGGAATTGGCTTATTCATGCTACTCAGATTCATGTTCAGTCAATTGGTTTTGTTTTGGTGATCGAATGTTATCCTGCTTGCTAGTAAGCTTGGTTTGTGGTTTCGACAAGGGTTTCACTAACAGAGCTTTGATGGAGATCTTTGATGATATGCATAAGTGGTGTTGGTGCATCTTCTGGTGAAGATTCAGGATGTTGATGGTAATCATGTTCGAGACTTAGTTGATTGGGATTATTGCTTGAGTGTGTATGGACCTATATTGGGTCCCTGTGTATATAGGTTATGGACCGGCTTAATGTAACATGTGGATTGGACCTCTTGATGTGTTTCCGAGATGTCTTATGGGTTGGATATTATTTGTTTGGTCTCTGGACGACATGTTTTATAATTATGTACTTGTTTTATTGTCTGGTGGTCAACCTTATTGTTTGTGGTCGAGGGTTTGTATATATATGATGTAATATCTCATTGTAGATCATATCATGGAATGGGATATGGATATGTAAGGAGCGAATAATGTAATAATCATTTAGGTAGAGGATTTGATCAATCATTAGTGATCGAATTATGTTTATGTAAGAGGATTTAGTCCTCTGATATTGAGCTTAATCAAAATTGTACTTAGGCATTAGAGATGCTATCTTTGCAGTTCATTCATTTCTCTAGATTGTAGTTTGGATTTATATGTAGTCAGTGAGACTCCTTTTGTGATGAGCAATGTTCTTTAGGTTGTTGGCCTTCCTGCAAGTGCAGGCCCCTCAATTGTAATTCACATTCTTACTATAGAAATATTATCTGACTGTGGGTAAGCTTCCAACCATGGTTTTTTCCTTTACCAATTTTTCCATGTATAAATCTTGGTGTCATGTGGATGGTATTTATTCTTTGATTATTGCTTATGCTTAATTGGTTTATCTGCTATTTTAGTATTTGGTTTATGTATTCCAGTATTGATCTTTTGGGTTTTGGTATTAAAGTTTTAATTTCTTAAGGTTTCAATAATTTGGTGACAACTGATTCACCCCCCACCCCTCTTAGTTGTCTTCCAATTATTTGAACTGTCTAACAATTGGTATCAGAGCTCTGGTCCTCTCTATAGAAAGCTTAACCGCTTGAGGAAGATCCTATGGCGACTAACAGTTCAAGTTCATCTAGTTCATCTAGAGCTATCTTTCAAAGAGATAATCCTAGGCTTGATGGAACAAATTACACAGTATGGAAGATTCAGATAGAGACTCATTTGAGATGTCTCGGTAAGGAGATTGGGGAGATCACACATAATGGTGTTACACCTCATAATATGACATCTGGAAATCCTCCTTTGGAAAACTTGGATAAGGATCTTGAGAATGATTGTAGAGCAAGAGAATCCCTCTTGTGTGCACTTTGTGATCAGCAAATAATAGGATTAACTGACAAATCATTTGCAAAGGCTATATGGGAAAATTTGGAGACTCTTAATGAAGGTGACCCTACTATGAAGATTTCTAAACTTGATGGTTACCGGGTGAGATATGAAAACCTTAAAAATGGAAGAAGATGAAAGGATTACTGCATTCATGGAAAGGGTAAACAAGATTGTGATGGGAATTCAATGTTGTGGTGGAACTCTGAGTGAAGATGAAATTGTTTCTAAAGTTATGAGAGCTTTACCACTAGCTTACAAGATGAAAGCTACTACAATTAATGAATTGAGAACAATGGCTAATACTTATGTCAATAGAGATACCTTGGTTGGGAAATTATTTTCTTTTGAGATTGAAGAATTTGGGCCCTCTGGAGCTGTGAAGTCTGAACCTATTTTTCATGCATCTATATCATCAATCGGGAAGCAAGATTGGAAAGATTTATATGAAGAGAGAAGATGAAGAATTTGAGAAAATTGAAGCCCTATTTTCTAGATGAGTACCTAAAGGACTGATAGGAAGTAAGTATCAAGGAAAAACACCTTTTAAATTTTTTGCATGTAATAAGATTGGTCATTTTGCATCTAGATGTCCTAAAAGGAATTCAATATTTGAAGAAAGAGATAGAAGATATTTTAAGCCTAGCTCTAGATATCAGAACAAGTATAAGTACAAGAAAAATAGAGACAAATCATGCTACATAGCAGATGAGGAAGGTGTGACTGATTCTAATGATGAACCGGCATAAGACTCTACTAGTGGTTCCAACAATGGAATGGAATGGGTGTTCCTGGCTATCAAGGAAGATGTTCAAGAACTGGAAGAGAATGTACCTGAAGAGAAGGAACTTGATGCTAAAATTGAAGATAAGGATGAATGGGTAATTAATAGTGGATGTTCACATCATATGACTGGAGACAAAAGGAAGTTTCTATCTTTACAAGAATTTGATGGCGGCCTGGTTAGATTTGGAGATGACAAAGCATATATGATCAAGGGAAAAGAAACTATATCATTAGATGGTAAGCACAATATTGATAATGTTTATTATGTTGAAGGTTTAAGGCATAATCTTTTGAGTGTAGGATAATTGGTGGATAAGGGATTTCAATTATAGTTCAAGGATGGAAAATGAAAAATCATTAATAGATCTGGCTTGGAGATTGCAACCGGTACACAGACAAAAGGTAATATATTTCATTTGAATTTCGGTGAGAATACATGTTTGATTGCACAAATTGATGAGAGTTGGCTATGACATAAAAGGATATGTCATGTGAATTTTGATTGCATTGTAAAGATCATTTCAACTAAGATAGTTAGAGATATACCTAAGATTGTGAAGCCCTATAATCCGATATGTAAAGAATGTCAAATGGGAAAACATGTTAGAACCTCTTTTAAGAGTATACAAGATAAATCTAATGATGTTCTTGATCTTATTCATACTGATTTGTGTTGCCCTGCAAGATTTAAAAAGTTTTCAAGGTGATAAATATTTTATGCTAATCATTGATGATTATTCTAGAATGATGTGGGTTACTTTTTTAAGGGAGAAATCTGAGGCTTTTGAAAAGTTTACAATCTTTAAAGCTAAAGTTGAGATAGAGACAAGATTGAATATTAAATGGTTAAGGTCAGATCATGGTGGATAATTCACATCCGGTGAGTTTACTAGCTTTTGTGAGAAGCATCGTATAAGGAGACAATTTTTTTCTCCCCGGATACCTCAGCAGAATGGAGTTGTGGAAAGGAAGAACATAACTATCTTGGATGTTGCTAGAAAAATGATGATGGAAGCTAGTCTACCTTATATCTACTGGAGAGAAGCAATGAGAATAGCGGTTTATACATTCAATAGAGTGCATATCAAAGGAGAAATTGGTAAGACGCCTTATGAATTATGGTTTGACAATACATCTATAGTTAAGTATTTCAAAATCTTCAGTAGTAAATGTTATATCAGGAGAGATGATATCATTGGGAAATTTGATCCTAGATGTGATGAAGGATTTTTTCTTGATTAGTCTAATGAAAGCAAGGCATATGGATGTTATAACAAGAGATTGCAGAGAATTATGGAGAGTGATAATGTCAAGGTGGATGAGCTGAATAGAAGTCAAATCAAAGTTTATAAGCAAGAAATGACAATGGAAATGATTATATCTGAACCGGTAGCACCTTTACTAGAACAAAATGTTGAGCCAGTTACTCCAGTAGTATCAGAAAATTCAACACTAATTGAACAATTAGGAAGAGGAATAGAGAGTCAGAAGACTCTTAGGTATGTGAGATTGAATCATTCAGAAGATCAGATCATTGCGGATAAGAACAATGGAGTGATGACAAGAAGGAGACTGGCAACTAATGAGGTATGTTTAATTTCTCAAGTTGAACCGGTATCAGTAATTGAAACATGTAAAGATGAATGTTGGTTGGAAGCCATGGAAGAATAATTAGATCAGATTGAGAAAAATAACACATGGACTTTAGTTCCCCGACCTAAAAATAAGAATGTTATTGGAACTAAATGGGTTTCTAGGAATAAATTGAATGAAGATGGACAAGCTGTAAGAAATAAATATAGATTGGTTTGTAAAGGATATTCTTAGAAGGAAGGAATTGATTATGGTGAAAATTTTGCACTTGTAGCTAGGATTGAAGCTATAAGATTATTTCTTGCCTATGTTGCACATAAAAACTACAAGGTTTATCAGATGGATGTCAAGTGTGCATTTTTGAATGGGGATCTTTATGAGGAAGTTTATATTGAGAAACCTAATGGTTTTTCACTTTCATATGATACAAACAAGGTTTGCAGGTTAAGGAAAGCTTTATATGGATTGAAATAGGCACCTGGAGCTTGGTATGCAAGGTTAGATAAATATATTTTGAAGCTTGGATTCACTAAAGTTAATGCTGGTAGTAATCTATATTATAAGGTCACTGATGATGATATACTGATTATTGAAGTTTTTGTTGATGACATAATTTTTGGAGGTGAAGATAAGTTGTGCATGGAATTTTCTAAGAATATGGAGAGAGAATTTGAAATGTCTATGATTGGGGAAATAGAATTTTTCTTAGGTTTGCAGATTACTCGGACCGATAAAGGTATTTTCATCTACAAAACTAAGTATGCTAGGGAATTGTTGAAGAAATTTGGTATGGTATATTCTAAACCGGTAAGTACTCCTATGGTTACAAGTGATAAATTGTCAAGGAAAGATGTTTCTGCACTCATAGATCCTACAAGATACAAATATATGATTGGAGGTCTCCTATATTTGCCTAAGACTAGACCTGACATAATGAATGCTATTTGTATTACATCTAGATTTAAGAGTGATCCTAGAGAAAATCATGAGAGTGTGGTGAAAAGAATTTTTAGATACTTGCAAGGTACAACTGAATATGGTTTGTGGTACCCTAAGGATGATGTCTTTACTTTATGTGCATATACAAATGCAGATTGGGCTAGTGATGTTGATGACCAGAAAGTACTTTTGGTGGAGCTTTCTTTCTTGGAAAGAAGTTGGTTTCATGGATCAGCAAGAAACAATCATGTACTTATTTATCTACTACTGAAGCTGAGTATGTTGCTGCTACTACTAACTATACACAAGTTCTATGGATGAAGCAAATGTTGAAGGACATTAAAGTGCATTGCATTGGACCGGTAGTTATTCACTGTGATAACTCTGCTTCTATTGACATATCAAAGAATCTGGTATTTCACTCTAAGACAAAGCACATGTCTATCAAGTATAAATTTTTTAAGGAGAAGGTGGAAGAAAATGAAGTTAGAATGGTTTATATGAACACTAAACAGAAGATTGTAGATATTTTCACTAAACCTTTGCCTAAGGAATCATTTGAGTACCTGAGAGACATATTAGGGGTCTCTGCCCCTCTGACAGAGAATTGATTGATATTATTTGACATCAATCTGGTATGTATAAGCAGATATATTATTCATTTCGGCATTTATGTGGGGATGCTACTACTCAGGGGGAGTAGTTAGCCTTGTGTTTCAATGGTTTATGTTTTTGATTTGATATTTATGTTAGATTTATGGCATTGATATCAAAGGGGGAGAGATATATGTGAAAAATAGAGCTTTACAGAGATATCATTCACAGGGGGAGTTTGGTATTTATTTTAGAACTTCATTGCTATATCTTTTGTAGGAGATTGTTGGTTGTCTTCCATTGGCAGAGACTTGTTTGGCATTTCTCAGCACTTGGATGTTTTTCACATCCAGTATTGCCATCAATGCCAAAGGGAGAGATTGTTGGCCATTTGGAGGAATTTATTATGTGTTGCATTGATGTTTTATCATTGATGTCAACACTAGTTGTTTTGGATGCTTTACTAGCACCCTTTTGGTCCCAGTAGGTTGTTTGGTTTCTGGTTGGATTTGATCTGGTATGATCTGATATGCTCTAGTATATTTGGGTTATGGAATTTTCTTATTCATGCTACTCAGATTCATGTTTAGATAGTTGGTTTTGTTTTGGTGATTGAATGCTATCATGCTTGCTAGTAAGCTTGGTTTGTGGTTCCGGTGAGGGTTTCACCGACAGAGCTTTGATGAAGATCTTTGATGATATGCATAAGTGCTATTGGTGCGGCTTTTGGTGAAGATTCAGGATGCTGATGGTGATCATGTTAGAGACTTAGTTGATTGGGATTATTACTTTAGCGTGTATGGACCTATATTAGGTCTTGGTGTATCTAGGTTATGGACCGGCTTAATGTAACATGTGGATTGGACCTCTTGATGTGTTTTTGGGATGTCTTATGGGTTGGATATTATTTGTTTGGTCTTTGGCCAACATGTTTTGTAATTATGTAATTATTTTATTATCTGGTGGCCGGCCTTATTATTTGTGGTCGCAGGTTTGTATATATATGATGTAAGATCTCATTGTAAATCATATCATGGAATGGGATATGGATATGTAAGGAGTGAATAATGTAGTAATTCTTTAGGTAGAGGATTTGATTGATCATTGGTGATTGAATTGGGTTTATGTAAGAGGATTTAGTCCTTTGCTATTGAGATTAACCAGAACTGTACTCAGGAAGAGGAAATGCTATCTTTGCAGTTCATTCATTTCTCCGAATTGTAGTCTAGATTTCTATGTAGTCAATAAGACTCTTTTTGTGATGAGCAGTGTGCTCTAAGATGTTGGCCTTTTGGGAAGTGTAGGCCCCTCAATTGTAATTCACATACTTACTGCAGAAGTATTATCTGACTATGGGTAGGCTTCCCACCATGGTTTTTCCCTTTATCGGGTTTTCCATGTATATATATTGGTGTCATGTGGATGGTATTTATTCTTTGAATACTGCTTATGCTTAATTGGTTTATTTGTTATTTTGGTATTTGGTTTATGTATTCTGGTATTGATCTTTTGGGTTCTGGTATTAAAATTTTAATTTCTTAAGGTTTTGGTAATTTGGTGACAACTGATTCACCCCCCCTCTTAGTTGTCTTCTGGTTATTTGAACTATCTAACAAGCTTAATTTGATCTCCTCTGATACTAAGTCAAAGAACTCAATTATTTCAATTAACCTAGATTGTGCTTTTTCTTGAGGAATTTCAACTGCTCATTGTTAATCGATCTTGATCGTTAGTCTCTCTTTTGAGTCTCTATAAATTCAGCCCTTCATCTCTCATTCAAGATACCCTGGAGATTTATTGTTATTATGCATTTTTTCTCTAGAGTCATTGAAAATATTGTTCTTTGGGATTTGTTGGTGTAAATAATTATTCATCATGGATATTATTACACTTACTTAAGTTTACTTAGGATAATGCATTTCATAGTAGTTTGGATATGAGACACTTGGGTGTTTGTGCCACATTGGGATAGTGTGTGTAGGAGAAATTCCACCTCTTATGGTGTTGATCTTGTTATTACACTATCATATCCACTTATTGTGGAGTGATAATTCCACCTTCGGTGGGTGATCCACCTCATGTGGAATATTATATTATTTCTCCTACCTACCCACACATATTTCCTACCTACCCTTGTTTCTTATTGAGCCACGTCATATTTGTGTGCTCATACATATCCCTAGCCTTGCCTATATAAGCAGGCTCATCTACATTGTATGTAATAGAGATAATCCAGTTGATTGTTGATCATTTTTCTATTAATGAGAATACAGTTTATTCTTGTCCCATATTATGTCTCTATCTTGTACATTTCATTGACCTCTTGATCTTGGCAAAATCCAACATGGTATCAGAGCTATTTGGGGCTTCATTGATTCATCTTGAAGAGGCATTATTGTGACGTCAAGAGGCAGATCTGAGGAGCAGCATCATTTGGAGGTGTCCTAGACCAGATCTGACCTCGCCATTGCGTCCAGAAGGCCATTTCCATGAATTTTGGTTATAAAGTTGGCCTATTTTGGTGAGAAAATTTTTTTCTCCATTTTTGCCCTATTCGTACGGATTTTTCGAATATTCATATATTTTTCAAAAAAAAAAAAAAAAATTATTCTGAAAATTGTTTGAAAATCAAAAAAATAAAAAAAAATTGAAAATTTCGAAAAAAAAAATCAAAAAAAATTGAAAAGAAATAAAAAAAAATATATAGTTTCTGGGGGGTCCGCAGACCCCCCCGTACCATCGCTGTACCTGTTTGCAGGTTTTTTGCAGACGTCAGTACCTTCCGTCTACGCACCCCTACACCCGTCCGTGGTCCCGTGTCGTGCGCCGTATTCCCGTCGGCGCTCAACTATTCATTCCAGCACCGCGTCCATCTGCTCCGCCGCAGTGCACAGCTTCCCCGACTCGCCGTCCGCCGGCGCCCGTACTTGCTGTCAGCCACGCCGATGTCCTCCATCCACGCCACCACCGGAGCCGCGTTCCCTCTGCTCCCGGCACCACGCGCCACTCCCTCTACTCCGGCGCCGCCTGCGTCCAACCGGACCTCCACCAGCGGCTCCGCAACCGCCGGTCTCCTCCAGGCAGCGCCCACTCCTCCGCTTCGGCTCCTCCCTCAGGCATCCTCCGCCACGCGGACTCTTGGCCGGCGAATCCACGCCCACCACATGGCAGGAGGCCACTGGCCCGTGGACTAAACACCGACACATCGGATTTTCCATACAGTGCCACGCAGCATTCCGTACGCACAGTCATCTGGACACGTCATCTGTCCGTACGGTATGGACGCACAGTCAGCCAAAGAGGCGAAGTTTTGATGACGGTCATACGGCCATCAAATTTAACATAGTGTTTTTCTGACATCAGCGCCACATCAGCAGGGTTTGAAAATTTTTTGACCCCCTCTCATTTGCATTTTTGATTTTGCAGTTCAACTTCAAATGGCCATAACTTGCTCATTTTTGCTCCTTTTTGGGTGCAATTTTTTTTGAAATGGGCTAGAATTTCATGCTCTCCGCAGTGGTGAAATAATTTTTTGATTTTGATGCACGGATTTTTCAGAAAATGCAGTTTTTGGTGACTGTCCCTGAGTAATCCCAGTTTTTGCAACTTCAGAGGCTTCGTTTGGGGTCATCCGACCTCCTTTTTAGGTGCCGTTTTTTTTTAAAGTGCGTATTTTTTCATCTAATTTCACATGATGCTATCAGATTGATGTCATTGTAAGTAGAAATTGTACTTTCAGATCTTGACCATTTTTGGCTCTCTTGGTACTTATATATTTGCTTGAATCTCAGTTAGATTCATTGCACTATTGATTGAAGTCTCTTGTATCTCATTTGAGAAGTTGTAAAATTTTCATCATAAGCCCACTTTGCCTTGTTTTGTAAGTGGCTCATTGTAATCGCACTAAGTATAAAGTGCCAAAATCATCACTTTTGGGGGGGTACTTTGATTGATTGAATTTGGGGGGTGTCTCTTGTGCTCTTGTACTCTTGTGTTCTTTCCTTTTTGCTGCTATGGGTTCTTCTAAGTTTCCTCTCTTAACTCCACATAATTATGCTACTTGGAAAATTGATGCATGGAGTAAACTTATGGAAAAAGGACTCACTCATTACATTGATGGAACTATTGTTGCTCCAGCTGATCCTAAGGCTGATCCAGTTGGTCACTTAGATTGGCTCACTAAAAATATCATGGCAATTGGTACCTTAAGAAAGTATGTATCAAAGGATCTCATTTTTCATATTGAGAAATGTACTCTAATCAAGGATGCTTGGCAAAAGTTTCAAGACTTGTATGGTCAAGTTGATGAGATTAGGGGATATCAAATTGATAGTGATCTCACCATGTTAGATCCCAAGAAATTTGATACTATACAAGATTATGTCACTAAGGCAAATGAGTTGAGGGCACAACTCAAAGATTGTGGCATTGATAAAAAGGATACTCAATTGATATTCAACTTGATAGGGAAGCTTCCACAAGAATATGTAGCATTTGTTTCTAGTTTCCAAACTCATAGGATGACAATGGGTTCAAGCTACAAAATGCCTACATTTGATGCTTTCAATGAAATGTTGATGATGGAACAAACTAAGTTGATAAGCATGGGCATTCTTAAGGCTTCTTCTAAGTCTCAAGCATTAGTGGCAAATCAAGGAAACAAAGGAAATCAAGGAAAGGACAACTCAAACAAGAAGAAATGGCAATCAAAGCCTAAGGAAAAAGCATCATCTTCTCCAAAACAAGGAGATTCATCTTCTTCCAAGAAAGATAATTCACCAAAGAGAGAGAGACCTACTTGTGCTTATTGTAAAAAGATTGGTCATGAGGAACATCATTGCCATACTAAGAAGATTGATGAGCTCACACATATCATCAAAAAGCATAACATTGATTTGCCTAAAGTCTACAAGAAGGATGATTCATCAACTTCCACTTCCTCACATTCAAAAGGAAAAGGGCAAGCATTCATGGCTTCTACAAGTGGAAAAACTCACTCTTTTGGAACAAGAAAAGGAAAAGCTCTATGTGCTACTATCAGTCATGATTCAGAGAGATGGCTTCTAGATTCAGGGGCTTCTCATCATATGGCATCTTCACAGTCTATGTTCTCTACATTTGAGCCTTGCACCATGCCACAGATTTTGATGGGCAATCATACATACATGGATGTGATTGGCAAAGGATCTATTGACATTGGGGATAACTCCTTCAATGATGTGTTGTGTGTACCCCACTTGACAAACAATCTCTTTTCTATCTATCAAATCACACATGGCGCAACTAAGAGAGTTGTGGAGTTCACACCTGACTCAGTTTTCATTAGAGACATGGAGACTAGAGCTATCATTGCAACTGGGGTGGTTGATCATGCATCTCGGTTATACTCCTTTTCAGATTTTGTTGATGATGATGATTTCACATTTGATGATTCTACACATGATGATCACACTTATTGTGATGGTTCAGATTTTGAGGGGAACTTTGGACACTTGAACATGGGGATTCTCACATATAACCCCATTCTTGAGTCTTGTATTTCATCTTCTCATATTGATATCACATCACCTATTGTACCTGATGATGCAGATAGTGCGACAGTTTTGCCTTCATGTGATTCAGTGCAGCAGGATATACATTGTCTTCCAGCTTCAGATTCATGGGATGATTACATGACAGATATTGCAGGTTTGTTTGTGGAATCCTACATTGCAGATTTGGGAGACATCATTGATGACATACATCTTCTCTTTGATAAAGATGATCCTTCTTCGATTGTTGCGAGGGCACACTCTGACCCTCTTGTTCATTCTCTACATGATCATTCTTTCAAGGTTGACATGATTGTGGATACTTATGTACAGCAGTTGGAGGAGGTCTCTTTATTCTTTGAGGAGACACATGAGTCTTTGGATATTGTTCTACATTCATCTCCACTAGATCTTGGAGTGCCTTTTTCAGCAGTGTGGCACAGTTTACCACCTTTGGAAGGGGTATCTTTCAGCATCGACATGGGGACACTTGAGCAGTTTTCAGAGATTCCTTTCATCATGAGTTTTCTTCATACATCTTCCCTTCATGATTGGGGAGACTTCATGGATACACCTTTGGTTTTGTTTCTTCCTAAGGGGAGGAATGTTGTTCGACGTTCATGGAGCAGTTTCTTCATACATCGAGCTTCTATCATTGGTGCAGATTCTTCATTGAGGGAGGATCACAGTTTGACTTCTCTTCTTCTCTCATATGGGGGGGACTTTTTCCTCACATGGGGTTTTGTTCCTCACATACTTCTATGAGAGTTCTCTTGTATAGCTTTCATCTCTTTTTGGGGGAGGGTTTTTTCCCATTGGGTTTTTCTCTCTTTCCCCACTTTGTGAGAGATTTCATTGCATTGGTTTGCATGCATTTGCATTTTTGCATGGGTACCTAACATGGCCTCGTAGCCGGGACCCATCTTGCATTGCTTAGTTGCATTGTAGACTTAAGTGCATTCCCCTAAGTTGCACTTAAGGGGGGGTGTTGGTGTAAATAATTATTCATCATGGATATTATTACACTTACTTAAGTTTACTTAGGATAATGCATTTCATAGTAGTTTGGATATGAGACACTTGGGTGTTTGTGCCACATTGGGATAGTGTGTGTAGGAGAAATTCCACCTCTTATGGTGTTGATCTTGTTATTACACTATCATATCCACTTATTGTGGAGTGATAATTCCACCTTCGGTGGGTGATCCACCTCATGTGGAATATTATATTATTTCTCCTACCTACCCACACATATTTCCTACCTACCCTTGTTTCTTATTGAGCCACATGTCATATTTGTGTGCTCATACATATCCCTAGCCTTGCCTATATAAGCAGGCTCATCTACATTGTATGTAACAGAGATAATCCAGTTGATTGTTGATCATTTTTCTATTAATGAGAATACAGTTTATTCTTGTCCCATATTATGTCTCTATCTTGTACATTTCATTGACCTCTTGATCTTGGCAAAATCCAACAGGATTATTGCATCTTAGTTTATTTTTTTGCATACTTAGTTTAATCATGATTGCTTGAATTCATCTAGCTTAATATTCATTCATCTAGCTTAATATTCATTCATATAGCTTAATATTCATCCATCTACCTTAATCTTTCATCCATTTAGCTTAATCTTGTGCTCATATAGATTAAATCCTTCATCTTGGTGTAGTCTAGTCACTGGTATTTCTTAGACAAATCTAATAGCAAGTCTATACTCACATCTTTTAGAAGGCAATAGGTCAATTTGTTATGGTTTTTATATTCATAGAGAGATCCTGGACAAATATTTGCTCGCTACTAACGTCCCTATAGATTTAGATGTGGATCGGTTTCAATCTATGGTGGGTCACCTGACTTCACCTCATTACCTCACCTTCTTTTAAGAAGATGATAATTCATTGAATCATCCACATAACCAGCCATTACACATTGAAGCTATGATCCATAAACATCGAGTCAAACATGTTTTGATAGATGGAGGCATTGGGTTGAATATTTGTACCTACCATTTACTGATACAATTGGGATATTCTAAAAATGTCATTGATCCAACAAAGAAAATAATAATCAAATCTTATGATGAAGAAGAGAGAACCTCTAAAGGTTTGGTAGTATTATCGATTAGGGTAGGACCTATGGAAAGAGATGTTATTTTTCAGGTGCTTAACCTTCCACTTTCCTACAACATCTTGCTAGGTAGGCCATGGATTCATGAAATGCAAGCAATACCATCTACATATCATCAGTGCTTGAAATTTCCCTATAATGGAGTTGAAATCAGTATTCCTATTGATACAAGCTACACCTATAATGCATTGAAATAGTGTACTGATATCTTTGTTCCTCATAACAGAGCAATCTCTACAGTTGAAAGTTCAAAAACTTTGATGAAAGACTTAGAAAATTAATGCAAAATCATAGGTACTGGCATGGATGGATACAAGATAGAACCTGTACTTTCACTAATGTCTCTTCCCCCATTGCCAAGACAGTTTGGAAAACCATCTAAGGCTATGAAGCCACAAACTTCAACTCCAAATGTCATTTATGGTGGTATTTTTGTACAGTCCTCTGCTTCCCTTGTAGTAGAAGAGGAGGTTGTTCTCAAATGGATTTTCATAGAAGAAAGTGAAAACAAAGAAGTGCAATACTGTGAGATTTCCCCTAAACAATATGGTCCAGGCTATAAGAGGATTCAACGCATGGGATATCCAGGTACTGATCCTCTGGGAAAGCATCAAGAAGGTATTGTTGAATCTATTAAGCTACAAAATAAGTATACAAATTATAAAGATGGACTTGGATGCCATTTAGAAGAGTTGTCAGATCAAAAACATACTTCTCATCATCAGTCTAACTAGAGAAAAAAGATACTATATCAAACATCACAGGAAGTAAACACTCAGCAAACTCAGGAAGAGTATAAGAAAGAACGAGAAGAACTTGCAATCAAGAGAGAAGAAACAAATTTTAATCAATTTCCCAATGTCTCAACAGTAACACTACAAGGAGTAGAAATCCCAGTAGATATAAGAGAAGAGATGGAAGGAATTAAAGAATTGTTTGCACCATTAAATATTCCTGGCACATATACGGGAAGAATGCAAATAGAGGATTCAGAAAAAAGACTCGAATGAGTATGAATGGGGTCTAGAGCCTCTCTCAGATACATCTACTGAAGAGGCTCCTGAAGAACCTAATGATATCATAGACGAAGCACAAGAGATAATATGCTTGAAGCTGCAAAAGGAAATAGAGAAAATCAGACTAAAAAGACAAGAAGATTATGAACAATAGCTGAAAGAAGGAAGAGCACAAGAAAAAATTTCACCTACTATATCTCCCTCTAATGAGATAGAGAAAATCAGGTATAGGACTACAAATGAAGAATTGGAGGCTACAGAAGAAGGGTCGGTCATTAGTCTAGAGGAAGCTGAATGGGAAAGATGATAGAGACTAACAGAGTCATCAAGGTTATGTCAATAGGTATGTCAACAATAGGAGATCATTGAACCAAATCATGAAGGAACTTGTAGCATCAAAGATGTAGATATTGATACTATACATGCTTTCACTAAGCCACTTGAAGAAGAGTAAGAGACTTCATCTTTTGATTTTGATCACTCTGAAATAAGATCTATTTATGACATTTCCTATTCGACACCAAACTATGACTACTTCATCATGAATGTCAAAACTCTGTCTGATGAACCTATTACTGTCAAACCACAATATGTAATCCAGTCTAAAGTGGAGGACGGTGCTATTGGTTGGTCTGTTGGGTTAGGTTCCCTAAATACTAACATAAACTCCGATAATCATGTTCTAACTCTTCCTAGTCTCGAGTCGCTTACTCAAGGTAGTCTTCTAGAACTCAACTTTTCGGTCCGAGGTTGTGATGACAATACCATGAATTCCCTTGAACCTATTAAAACTTTACCCCTGGTACATCCTGAGCTTATTGACTATACTCTCCAAGATCAACCTTTGAATATACCTACCTTTGCTATTGACTATACATTATCCTATTATCTTAATGCACTTGAACAAATGGGGTCTTCCACTAGTGAACAAAGTGAGAACATGACATTAGAAGATGTCAAGTATCTTAGTCTCAAAAATCAAAAAAGGAAAAATAAGTGTTTCGATGGCGAAAACCAAACTGTGGCAGTGTCAGAATCAAAAATAGTAAAAATAAAGGACGTACCTAACAGTCAAAACCTCTCTGAGGAACCTGAAGGTGAGATACTTGAAATTTTGCCTGATCACTTTCAAGAGTAATCATCAATGCTAATTGAACCTACACATCCAGTAAACATTGGAACAAAAGAAGCTCAACACACCATACATGTAGCTCAATCCTTGTTAGCCAAAGAACTAAAAGAATTTGTTGATTTCTTCATGGAAAAGAAGATCAATTTTGCATGGACATGTGCTGAGATGCTGGGTCTAGATCCTGACCTCATAATGCATCGTCTTTCTATCACTCTTGGAGGTAAACCTGTTAAAAAAAAACTCCGAAAATGCATCCTCATGTTGCATTACTTGTTAAAGATGAGCTAAAAAAATTACTAAAAGCTGGATTCATCAGAGAAATTGACTATGTTGAGTGGATATCTAATATTATACCTGTTTCTAAACCTGACAAATCAATACATGTTTGCACATATTTCAGATATTTAAACAAAGCTTGTCCAAAAGATGATTTTCCCCTACCACACATAGACATGATAGTGGACATGACTGTTGGTTATGAAATGTACTCTTTAATGGATGGTTTTTCTGGATACAATCAGATCAAAATTGCACCCGAGGATCAAGAGAAAACAACATTCACCTGTGCATGGGGAACTTTCTACTGGAATGTAATGCCCTTTGGCTTAAAGAATTCAGGTGCCACTTATCAAAGAGTTGTAAAACATTTTTTCATGATATGATGCACAAAAACATGGAGGACTATGTCATTGATACTCTAGTAAAATCTATGAAAAGATCAACACATCTATGAGAACTAGGTTCAATCTTAGATAGGATGGAAAAATTTAAACTCGGACTAAATCCTAAGAAATGTGCATTTGGAGTCACATCTGGCAAGCTCCTAGGATACATTGTTTCAGGAAAAGGGATTGAAGTGGATCCAGAAAAAGTTAAAGCTATAATGGAAATGCCACCTCTAAAGAATGTCAATTAAATGAGAACTTTACAAGGGTGGATCCAATCAATAAGATGTTTCATCCCTTAGCTAGTAGATAAGGCTCAACCTTTCACAAAGGCATTACAGAAAGGAGTTACATACAACTAGGATGAATATTGTGAACATCACCTGAAGCAGATCAAGGAATATCTTTCTAATCCACCTATATTGATGCCACCAATTCAAGGCAAGCCCTTGATTCTCTACATATTAGCTATTGATACATCACTGGGGGCACTTTTAGCACAACAGGATGAGAACAAAAGGGAAAGAGCTATATATTATATCAGTCGAACATTGGTGTCCTATGAGATGAACTATACTATCATAGAGAAAGCTTGTTTGGCATTGGTCTTTGCATCACATAAATTAAGACACTACATGCAAGCACATTCTATCAAACTGGTGGCTAAGATTCATCCACTCAAATACCTTCTAAGAAAAGCAACACTTACATGAAGATTGGCAAAATGGGTCATGATACTCACAAAATTTGACATTGAATATATAGAACGCAAAGCTATCAAAGGACATATCATTGTAGAACAACTTACTAATGCTCCACTTGAAGATAATCAACCTTTGCACATAGAATTTCTAGATGAATCCATCATGCACCTTACTTAGCGGTCTTGAAAAAATGTTCTTTGATGGGTCTTTCACTCAATAAGGTTCTGGTGCTGGAATTCTTTTTATCACTCCTCAAAGATACTTAATCCCAAAGGTGTACAAGATTCTCTTTCCTTGTACCAACAATATTCCAGAATATGAAGCCTTGGTAAATGGAATCAAGATAGCTATCGAATGGAAGGTTGTTGAGTTATACATGTATGGAGACTCTCAGCTAACAATCAACCAGATCAATGATAGATATCAAACTCGGGATGAAAAACTGATGCCCTATAAAAGAATGGTTGATGACCTCAAGAAATACTTTACCTTTGTATCATTTCAGCATATTCCTAGATTAGCAAACAAAGCAGCAGATGCTATGGCTATCTTGGCATCTATACCATAGCTACAAGAATCTGAGTTCTGCTATGAATTCTTGGTGGAAGAGTTACATTATCCTTCTTATGATTCCCCTAATTTCCAGATGGTTTGTTCTATCATTAGCCATGACTCATCTTGCTTTAGCCACATTTACTCTTACTTATGTGACAACATTATCCTTGCTAATCTTACCTGTAATGAGAAAATAAACCTTATTTGAAATTCTTCAAGGTATGTCATCATTACTAACAATCTATATAGGCAAGGTTTCGATAGTACTTTGCTTAGGTGTCTAGAACTTGAAGAATCATAACATGCATTATCTAAAGTCCATGAAGGTATTTGTGGATCTCATTCAAACGGTCTTACTCTGGCTCAGAAACTGCTAAGGGTTGGCTTCTATAGGCCAGATATGGAAAAAGATGCTATAAAATTTGCTAAAACTTGTGAGAAGTGTCAGATACATGGGAATCTCATACATACTCCAGCAAGGGATCTAATACCTTTTCTCACACATTGGCCTTTTCAACAATGGGCATTTGACCCCATTGGCCAGATCTATCCTGCATCATCTAATGGACACAAATTTATCATAACTACCACTGAGTACTTCACTAAGTGGGTTGAAGTGGTTCCACTAATCAAAGCAACCAGTAAGCAAGTGGCAATGTTCATCCTTAACTATATCATCTGTAGGTATGGAATACCTTCTTCAATTGTGACTAACAATGGAGGGTATTTCAAAAACAAAGATATAGATGAGCTCTATGAAAAGTTCAAAATCAAATAGCACTGGTCATCCATATACTACCCTCAAGGTAATGGACAAGTTGAAGCATCTAACAAAAATCTGTTGACTATCTTGCGCAAAATGATAAACAAATCTAGAAAGGATTGGCATCTGCAGCTCAATCCTGCACTATGGTCTTATAGAAAAAGTATCAAAACACCTACCAGGGCTACACATTTTACTTTTGTGTATGGGGCTGAAGCAGTCTTGCCTATTGAGGTGGAAATACCTTATTTGAGAGTTTCTTTACAAGGTCTTATTACCGATGAAGACTACAAAATATCGAGATTGCAAGAGCTCGAGTTGTTGGATGAATGTTGGCAAGTGGCATTTGATCATCTAAGAGCTTACCAAAATAGAATGTCTAGAGGTTATAATAACAAAGTTCAACAAAGAGAATTTAAGGTTGTTAACCTTGTTTTGAGAGAGAATCGTAAAAATCAATAGTTTCGAGACAACAAAGGGAAGTTTGAACCTAACTGGCTGGGTCCCTACATTGTTACTACAGTCTTTGGCTCTAGTGCTTATCAACTCTTAACATCGAAAGGAGAACAACTTCGTGAACTGATCAACACCATCCACTTGAAGAAATTATTCACTAAGTATTCTCTGCTCCAGCAACCTGTACAACTATAAAGTCCTGAAAAAAAAAAAAGAAAAAAAAAAAGAAAAGAAAAAAAGAATAAAAAAGAGAAAAAGACAAACCAAAAAAAAAAGAATAAAGAAAGAAAAAAAATCAAAATATAAAAAAAAATCAAATGCCTTAGTGAAAACCTGGTAAACAGGCACCTTGGTAGTAAAAAAAAAGGAAGAGATGTTTGCCAAAAAAGTGAAGACCTGGTAAATAGGTGCCTCTTGTACTTAAAGTGCTCCATCTATCGATGCAAATTTGGCATTTCCTATTTTCATTCCCGCTTTCCTACATCTTTTCTTTAACTTGTACATATCTTTTAGTCGCTTTTGTGACATCCAGATTCTTTTGGAACCCTCATGGCTTGAAACTGATCAATGTCCTAGTCTTAGGGTAATCGACTAATCAATCTAAATGTCCTAAGCAGTTTAACCCAGTCATCTTTCTGTTGGTAGTACTGGGTCATCCAATCCAAGTCAGTCACCTATCTCCAAACTACTGCAAAGTTTTGTCACTGAGTAAACAAGAAAAACAAGACTACTAAAAATAATCATTAAACTATTTGAGATATGATTGAAATTTTCTTTGTGTGTTGTCTTTTAAATTGGTTTTTTTTAATTTTTCCCTCTTAGTAACTCGAGGAAGTCTATCTTGACTAAGAGGAGCAAGGATTGGGGGCATACTACTTTTTCTTTTTTTTCTTCTTGTAAGAGTGATTTCGATGATTTGGTAACATCTAATAAGTTGGGTGTCTATGATTTGTGCCTTCACATCAAGGTGAAATTGCCACATATACCTCGACTCTGCTTATTTGTATGCTATTGGGAGGTTGGAGTCATTTATTTGTCTATTTTGAGGGAATTTCTTTAATGTGCAATCCGAATGCATGCACAATCTATCCAAGGATATGAATGATAAAAAGGTCATTGTGGACAAGATAATCAATAGTCACATATAAAAAGGAAGGAACTCTCTTTTTCCAGCTGTGTTTGTAAAAGGATCAATTATGATAATCAAGCATACCAAATCTAGTGACTAAGTTTAGGTTGCATTCATTCTAAATTTTATGCATTTCAAGTAATTTCGGTATGATAACAATGATCTCTTTATCTTTTAAATGAGAGTCTAAAGAAATCGTCATTTCTCGGCCAAGTGGTCCCCCTTTTCATCATCATTTCTCTGATCGAGTACTTGTGTATTGACATGTTAGTTGTACACATGAGCATCTTATATAGATCCATACATTTCATTATATATTTATTTGCATTCATATTATTTCATGAAAACTAAACATTTGCATTACTAGTTACTCATTTTCATCATTTATTTGCATATGAAAAAGAAATTGAAAAAAACCATCCATATTCATCTGCATTACATACATCCATACTGAAAAGATATGCATACATATAGAATAAAGCATATAGAAAGACATCTCATAATCAATCAACACAAGTACGATGAAATCAAATCAAGATCTTGTATATCTCATCATAATCTCAATGTCTAAGAGTACAAATGATATCAATTGTCATATACAATGTCTAATCGGAGCAAGAATCATATAAGCTAAAAAAATGGGGTATATAACAAAATCTAGGAGGTATACAAATCTATCTCTCTGCCTCTCCCTCATTGCTAGGTGGAGGAGGTGGTACCTGTTGATCATCATCCTATCTGTGTAGTACCTCTTCCTCGATCAGACTTTTTAGACTCATGTTAGCTTCAGTTGAATTTTTTAGTGGATACATTATGTGGTGATATTTTACTTAGATATTATGCGATGTTGTGATATGCTTTAATTTGAGTTGTAGTGTATGTTGTACATGCAATATTCCTTATTGATGTTTAAATATGATTTTATTGGATTACTGACATGGACTGGCACATTCATTTTATGCGTATGATGAGTTATATACATGTTTCATTTTTGTAAGTGTATGGGGTACAAAGAGATGATTTTCCTTCACTCACTTTGGTGAGACAGGGAATGCCATGATTCTCTTTCACCGATGTGTTTGTTGTGGTTGCATAGATATGCATGTGTGGTTCGTTGATGTAAGGAATTGCAGGTATAAGTACCGTGTAGGTACAGGGTATCGTCTCCACCTGGCTTCATAGGTCTTAGCATACCTTACTGATCCAATGGAAGTGGAGGAGATAGTCCTAAGACCTATGTTTTACCCTAGTTGTGCTCAAAGTGACCATCCTTGTCATTCGTCAGTTTCCCTTTGTTTGGTATGCGAGTCGTGTGTTCATTTGAGTTATTTTAGTTGCATATTATGCATTTGGTAAAATTAATTATTAAATCTTAAAATATTTAATTAGATTAAATGTGCTTTTATGCATTGGTAAATAAAAGAGATTAAATTAAACAATGCCCTTCTTATGATTAGTCATTAAATCGATTTGTTTAATTTATTAACTTAGCAAGTTGGATTAAATGATCATTTCCAAATTGTAAATTAAATGTGTTTTATTGGGAAAAGTTTATTTGAAAGTGAAAATAAATAGATAAAGTCTTTTCTTTCTCATTGACTTTTTGAATATAAATTTGAGTTTTAATTTACTTGGAAAATAAAAATTTCGAGAGAAAAGACTTTTTTAAAATTTACTTTATGATGAATGAATTTGATTGGTTGAAAAAAAATTCAACATAAAATAGTTTTAGGTTAATTTTTTTCTATTTCTACCTTGTTCTTCACGAGAATGAGAGAGAAGCTTTTTGGGATTGAAAAATTGATTTTCACCCTAGTGGAGGAATTTGCTCAACTGCAGAGATCAACTCTTCTCAATTGGTAATCCAGGATAGCTATTGAGGCTGGTTGTGAAAATATTTGTTTCAAAGTTCTTCTTTCCTTGTTTGAGAGATTATATCCTTGTGTGTTTGTGTTTGAAAATTGTGTTTTGCAACCAAATTATATTTCTATTGAAAGGAGTAGAATTTGAATCTATTTGGAAATTAAATCCTCCTTGTTTTCTTTTTAATCAATTTCTTGATTGTTGAATCTTTGAAATTTTAGAAAAAAAAATTGGGTGTATTCTAGGTGTTTGAGAAATCAGCAAAATTTCTACTTGAAACATTCAATTTCGGTATGAAATGAAAAATTAGTTTTGTATTTATGAAATTCAATTGGTTTGTAGTTCAAAAAATTTGTTCAAATATTACCTGTGTGGGGTTATGCTGCCCAAATTTGCCCATATTTGGTTTCCTCGGAGTGAGATTGTTTAAAATAAAATAAAAAACTATATTCATCCTCTATTATGGTCTCGGAAAAATTTATGAGTTTAATTATTTTGGGCCTTTGGTTTAACATAAAATTTTATAAAAAAATAAATTATTAGTATTATCGTGGTGCGTGGGGGAGCCATGGGCTCAACCCCACAACACCACGGTGGGGAAGTGTTGTGCAATGCTTACCCAACTGTATGTAGGAGCATTGTTGAACAATGCAGTCCCCACATAGTGGGGAGCGTTGTTTGCACAATGCTACCCCCACTGTATGTGGAGAACATTGTTTGCACAATGCTATCCCTACTATATGTGGGGAGGATTGTGCAAGCAACGCCTTCCCCATACGTGGGGAATTTTCAAATTTTTAAATTTTAATTTTTTAAGTTTTTTAAGTTTAAAATTAATAAGTTTATTAAATTATTTTAAAAAATTAAAATATATAAATATATATATATATATATATATATATATATATATATATATATATATATATATATATATATATATATATATATATATATATATATATATATATATATATATATATATATATATTTAATTTTGTTTATTTCATAATGAAATTAGATAAATATAATTGATTTGGAAAATGAGAATAGATGTTGTATTTGAAAAAAAAGAAATTGATTATTTTATTTTGGGAAAAATATTAATGTTAGATTAATAAATAAATGAGTTTATTTATATTTTTATATGTATAATTATGTAAATGGTATATTTATTTTTATCTATTGTAAAATGGTGATTTTCTTTAAAATGTGGTGTTTTGGAAAAATAGAGGAATTAGAAAATCTTGATCGATTGGCTTTTTTATTAAATAAAATTGGAAATAGATGTGCGTGTTTAATTACTGTATTCGCATTTGTTCTCAAAACTGCAAGTCTTAAGTCAGTTTATTAAATGTGGTCATATGGTGGTTTTCATGGTTGTGCATTTCTCGTGTCATGTTTTATCAATTGGTTAACCTTAAGGGAGGGTTGATTTTGGCCAAGTGGTATTCTACGGTATTGAACTCCGTGTACTCTTCCTTGTGTGTACCTTGGTTGTTGGTATTATGGATGTGTTGCATTGGTCTTGTCATTGATGTCAACACTTATCCTTCTGGAGATCTTTGGTTATGTTGAACTGGCACATTATGTTCATCGACAAGTTCAGTGACTTATGCACAGTCACCAGTATATTGTTCATTGATAGTTTATATTGTTCACTGACATTAAGGATGACTTGTTATCATCTGGAGATCACTTGGCTATGTCGAAGAAATGGTTTGGACACTTGGTTTTGGTATTTTGGTTATTGGTCTAATCGGGTTGACATATTTGCTATTACTGACAAATTGGTCTAGGTTATGGACCGACATACATTATCTATTCCAGATCAGCACGACATGTTATGGAGATGATTTAATCAATTGGATATTGTTGTAATTATATTGAGCCAACATGATGCATTGCATCTTGACTTACTTGTAATTGATTTTATTGTAATATTCTTAGTGAGCCGACATACACATTTGGTCTTAGGTTTTTGTATATATGTAAGATCTCATTTGTGAGATAAATGTAACAAGTAGAGGAACATGTACTAGGTATATGGTTATGTGACATGGTATGTTCGAATATTGAAGATCATATGAGTAGACCATAGATAAGGTTCAAGGAAGGTTTGAAGGTGATTATCAGAGCTTAACCAGTACTGAATCTAGCATTGGAGATGCTACTTTGAGTAGTACATTATCATTGGATTTAATCATCCAATTGTAGTCAGTGTGACTCTCATCTTGTGATTGAGTAGTGAGCTCTAGGTAGTTCGCCTTTCTGCATGTGCAGACCCCATTTGTACACACATACTATCTGCAGTAGTATCATCTGATTGTGGGTAAGGTTTCCCACCATGGTTTTTCCCCTTACAGGGTTTCCACATACAAATCTTTGTGTTATGTGTTATGGATGTTGTTTCTCTTTCTATTATATGCATTAAGTTTCACTGGTATTAATATTAACTGCTAATCTATCTACCGGCATTAAGTTTGGTTTACTAATATTATGTATCAAGTTTGATTAAGTTATATTTGGGTTGAAATTAATAGATAACTGATTCACCTCCCCTCTCTCAGTTGCCTCCGGGTCCTAACAATTGGTATCAGAGCTAAGTCCTCTTTTTGAAGAAGTTTAACAACTTGAGGAGATTCTATGGCAACTAACTTTTTTAGGAAGGACAGTTCGAAACTTGATGGAACTAACTATGGTATATGGAAGATCAAAATGGAGACACATCTGAATTGCATTGGAAAAGACATATGGGATGTTACACAGAATGGCTATGTTGGTCCTACACTAGGTCAACCTAATCTACCTACATTGGGTAAGGATCAAGAGAATGATTGCAAAGCAAGAGAATCACTTTTGAGCGCCTTGTCAGATCAACAAATCATGAGATTATAAAACTGATCTACTGCTAAAGCTATTTGGGATAAATTGGAGATATTGAATGAAGGAGATACCACTGTCAAAATTCCAAAACTGGAATGCTTCCAGGTCAGGTATGAAAATTTGAAAATGGAAGAAGATGAAAGAATTTTTTCTTTTATGGAAAGGGTTAATGAAATTGTTTTGGGAATACAATGTTGTGGAGGTTCCTTAACTGAAGATGAAATTGTTTCTAAAGTTTTAAGAGCATTGCCACTAGCATACAAAATGAAAGTAACTTCTATTAATGAGTTGAGAACAATGCCTAATACACCAGTATCTAGAGACACCTTGGTTGGAAAACTTTCAGCATTTGAGCTTGAGGAATTTGGTCATGCTGCTACAATTAAAATAGATTGAGCCTTCAAAGCATCATCATTTGCATCATCATCATCATCTAATAAATGTGATTGGAAAGCACTATATGCAAGAGAACTTGAAGATATCAAGAGGGAAAATGAAGAATTAGAAGCACTATTTGCAAGGAAAATGCCTAAAGGTCCTATTGGAAGTAAGTATGAAGGTAAAGCACAATTTAAATGTTTTAACTGCAATAAAGTTGGTCATATGGCATCTAGATGTCCTGATAGACATGCAAGACTGAGAGAAGAAGTTAAAAGAACATATAAGAATAACCCTGAATATCAAAGATACAAATTTAAGAAGAATAGAGACAAATCATGTTACTATGTTGATGAAGGAGTTACTAATGATTCTGATGAAGAACCAATAGACAATGGATGGGCTTTTGTTGCAATAACAGAAGATCAACCGGCACCTACTATTCTACCGATAGAGCAAGCACTGACAACTAAAATTGAAGAAAAGGATGAATGGATTATAGATTCCAGATGTTAACATCATATGACTGGTGATAAAAGTAAATTCTTATCTTTTCAAGAATACAATGGAGGTCTAGTAAGATTTGGGGATGATAAAGCTTGTTTGATCAGAGGAAAAGGCACTATATCTTTTGATGGTAAGAACAATACTAATAACGTTTATTATGTTGAAGGTTCGAAGCATAATCTTTTGAGTGTTGGTCAATTAGTTGAAAAGGGATTTTAGTTACAATTCAATAATGGTAAATGCAAAATCATGAACAGAACTGGTTTGGAAATTGCAACCGGTAATTAGACTAGAGGTAATATCTTTCATTTGAATAACAATGAAAAGACATACTTGATTGCACACATTGATGAAAGTTGGTTATGGCATAAAAGACTCTATCATGTGAATTTTGATTTCATTACAAAGATTAGTTAATCTAAGGTAGTAAGGGATTTACCTAAGATTGTAAAACCTCAGAATCCGGTATGTAAGGAATGTCAAATGGGAAAGCAAGTTAGAACAACTTTTAAGAGTATTTCTGAGAGATCCAATAATGTTCTTGATTTAATTCATATTGACTTGTGTGGTACTGCAAGAACAAGAAGTCTACAGGGAGATAGATATTTCATGCTAATTATTGATGATTATTATAGAATGTGTTGGGTTACTTTTCTCAAGGAGAAATTAGAAGCTTTTGGGAAATTCAAATTATTCAAGGCAATGGTAGAGAATGAAACCGGTAAGAAAATCAAATGTTTAAGGTTATATCAAGGAGGTGAATTTACATCTAAAGAATTCAATATATTTTGTGAAGTAAATGGAATTAGAAGACAACTATCAACACCATAGACACCTCAGCAAAATGGAGTTGTGGAAAGGAAGAACAAAACTGTTCTGGATGTAGCTAGAAGCATGATATCAGAAGAAAATCTACCTCATGTGTATTGGAGAGAAGCAGTGAATACATCGGTTTACACTTTTAACAAAGTTCACATCAAAGGAGAAACTGGTAAGGCACCTTATGAACTATGATTTGGTAATATTCCCACTCTTTAATACTTCAAAATATTTGGAAGCAAATGCTACATTAGGAGAGATGAGTATATTGGTAAATTTGATCCTAGAAGTGATGAAGGAATATTTCTTGGTTATTCAACTAAGAGCAAAGCATATAGATGTTTTAATAAAAGATTACAGAAAATAATTGAGAGTGCAAATGTGAAGATAGATGAACACTTTAGAGGAAATTTAAGGCCTATGGATTCTGAATTGGTAGTTGAGATTATCATAAATGAACCTATACAGAGTGCACTGACACAGAATATAAATCTAGTCACATCGGCATCATTAGAGAATTCCACAGTGACTAAAGAACAATAGCAAGTGAATATACCTAGGTATGTAAGATTGAATCACTCTGAAAGTTAGATAATTGGGAATAAGTATCAAGGAGTTATGACAAGAGGAAGACTGGAAAATGAAGAGGTATGTTTAACTTCTCAAATTGAACTAGAATCTATTATTGAGGCATGTGAAGATAAACATTGGATTAAAGCTATGGAAGATGAATTAGAACAAATTGAAAAGAACAATACATGGACATTGGTTCCCCGGCCTAAAGATAAAAATGTAATTGGAGCTAAATGGGTATTCAGAAATAAAATTAATGAAGATGGTAAGGTAATTAGAAACAAAGAAAGATTAGTGTGTAAAGGATATTCACAGAAAGAGGGAATTGATTACAATGAAACCTTTGCACCGGTAGCTAGAATTGAGGCAGTCAGATTACTTCTTGCATTTGCAACATATAAGAACTATAAAGTATATCAAATGGATGTTAAATGTGCATTTTTGAATGGTGATCTTGAAGAGGAAGTTTACCCTGAACAACCTAATGGATTTTCATTAACAAATGATAAAGATATGGTTTGCAGATTAAGGAAAACTTTATATGGATTGAAGCAAGCTCCTAGATGATAGTTCTGATACTTAATATAAGTACAAATCCAATAGCCAACAAGATGAGAGGGGAGGGTGAATCATACAAACTTAATCATCCATAAAAACATCAGATTCAACCTTGGTAACATATATATCAGTCATATAACCAAAAATTGTCAAACATGCAAACTCAAAAGCATATGAACAATATAAACCTCATAACACCAGATTTAACATGGAAACCCAAATAGGGAAAAACCACTATGGGATTTTGGACCCACTAAGAAATATACTCTTCTAGAGTATGCTCGGTTAAAAGCAAATCCTGTTAAAGATTACAAACACATTTCTAGATGTGACCCGGTTAAGGGATTTCCCTCAGATCTGTTAGGATCTTCACTTTGTTAGAAGTGACCTTGTCAAAGGATTTCAAACACTCAATCAAAATGTCACCTTGCTAGAGGATTTACATATAAGACTTTTAAGTCCACTCGGTTAAGAGATTTCCTGTCACTTTCACAAAATAACAGTAATACAATCTATCTGCAACTTCACATCTAAAATGCTAAAGCAGATTCATATTTGTTCAATACAATCTAGACATAGAACTAATCTTGTCTATCTGTTGGGCATCAATACTCTGTTATTCTAACAGGTCTTCAAGCTTCTATGCTCGGTAATCACTATGTAGCATCCCTATGCATACACTTGTCCGCATACATTTTTTATCAACAGTTTCCTATTTATAAAAAATCTTCTAACCACTTAATCTCCTTGATCACATTTCCCATGTCCAATCATAGCCATCAGATCTTCAATCTTGTCCAGGTTCATTGTATCTTTCGATCTGAAAACATTTTACCCTGCCTTGGAACTTGCACATTCACCTTGGAACTTGTGTTAGGGTAATGTGGTTCAATCTGAGCTGTAGATCTTCTTGCCAACTTTCCATTGCCTTAGATTTGTTTAACAAACTTCTTCCAGGGCTTGCCAATCATTGATCCGCTCCAGCTCATCAACTTCTTTCATTAAATATCACATGTAAACATTTAATGCATTCTGTTATAGCTCAGTTACAACTCGGTGAATACTAGACTTCACTCGGTAGACATTTTGTCTTCATTAACCAACTGCGATAACCTTAGGGTTTACCAACTAGGTTCGTTAGGGTTTATCGACTAGGTTCTTTGCTTGATAACATAGTATAGTATTAACCTTTACATTTTACAACATATGTATGATGTTAAAACAATCTAAAACATCAATATCTCATCATTGTTTGACTCGATAGAGTTTCCCATTGAAAAACTTATCCCCTTATTCATCATATTCTTTCCTGTGTCTTTACTGACTCCTTTATAATCTTCATATCATATTTCTCAAGATATGGCAACATCACACTGAATTAGAAAATCAATTTCTTGACATCAATGACAAAATAATAATATCAAGATAGTAAAACATCTTTAATCAGTTATGTCCATAATCATCAACAACCTTCTCAATATCCTTATAATGTAATATTGCCAACAATCTCCCCCTTTGGCATTGATGGCAAAACCAATTGATTTGATCTTTAAAAAATTCGGATTGTTGTGATTCTGAAATGCTGAAATGCTCTCCCCCATTCATTAGACTTCTCTTCTATTTTTTTTCTCAGTCTTCTCAGGTCTTATCCCCTTTTGTAGGTCTTCTCCTCCTTAGGTCTTCTCCCCCTTAGGTAGGTCTTCTCCCCCTTTGACAACAATTCCAAAAAGAAAAAGAACTAAAACATAATTTCTTTCTGTAAGAAGTTATTGCCTGCTGTTATGTATCAACTGAGTCTCGATCAGAGCATTTGTCTTCAATTCCTGTTCCCTGTATCATTCTCTATATTATCCCAGTATTAATTCCAGTACACTTTCAGAAAAACATTCTAAAGTGAATCAATCTAGCATCAGCTTCCCAAAAGATATTCAATAGAGTCATCGAAGTGATGCTTTCACCGAACTCGGTCAGTGAGTAAAAGATAGGGGTAGGACCCCTAACTTACTTCTGAGATATTCAAAAGTGTCCTTTGGTAGTGACTTGGTGAAGATATCAGCTATCTACTCCTTTGTGTTAACATATTCCAACATCACTTTCTTCTCTTGAGCTTCTTCTCTAAGATAATGATATTTGATAAAGATGTGCTTTGTCTTAGAGTGCATAACAGGGTTTTTTGAAATATTAATGGCACTAGTATTGTCAAAGAATATAGTTACTGGCTTGGTAACTTTCTCATTTATACCTTCCAACAATTGTTTGATCCATGCAATGTTGGTACAATTCAGTGTTGCTGCAACATATTCAGCTTCGGCTGTTGACTGAGAAACACATCCTTGTTTCTTGCTAAGCCAACTCACTAGTCTTTCTCCTAAGAAGAAAGCTCCTCCACTTGTGCTTTTTCTGTCATCAATGTTGCCTGCCCAATCAGCATCAGTATAAACTTTTAAATCAAAATCATTTCCTTTCTGATATACTAAGCCATAATCTTTAGTGCCTTTCAAGTATCTAAAAATTCTTTTGATTGCAGTCATGTAGATTTCCTTAGGATCTACAGAGAATCTTGCAACAATACCTATTGCATGTGCTATATCTGGCCTACTGTGAACAACATATTCCAACTTTCCAGTCATAGATCGGTAAAGTGTCTCATCAATAGATGCAGATTCATCATTCTTTGATAGTTTACAGTTGGTAGTCATAGGAGTACTTACTGGTTTTGAATCCTCCATTCCAAATTTATTCAAGATTTCCTTTATGTACTTGGATTGAGTAATGAAAATCTCATTTTTCATTTGCAGTATCTATAAGCCTATAAAATACTTTATCTCACCGATTAATGACATCTCAAATTCTTTGCTCATTTCATTTCCAAAGTTCTTGCATAAAGAGTCATTTCCACAAAATATAATATCATCAACAAATATGGCTGAGATTAGTATTCCATTTTCATCATTCTTCATGTACATGTTGTTGTTCTCACTTGTCCTTATAAAACCAGTCTTAATCAAATAAGAGTGCAATCTCTCATACCATGCTCTCGGTGCTTGTTTCAAACCATATAAAGCTTTGTTCAATTTACATACCTGATCTTTATCATTGTTTTCAACAAATCCTTCATGTTGTTCAATGAAAATTTCTTCTTCTAATATTCCATTCAGAAATGTAGATTTGACATCCATTTGATATACCTTGAAGTTTTTGAAAGCAGCATATGCCAACAATGTTCTAACTCCTTCAAGTCTAGCAATAGGTGCAAAAGTCTCACCATAATCAATTCCTTCTTCTTGGGCATAACCTTTGCAAACTAATCTTGCTTTGTTCCGAATGACCTTACCTTTTTCATTTAGCTTGTTTCTGAAGATCCACTTTGTACCAATTACATTTTTGTCCTTCGGTCTTGGGACCAGTGTCCATGTGTCATTCTTCTTGATTTGATCAATCTCTTCAGTCATAGCATTTATCCAATCTTCACTGTTAAATGCCTCTTTCACAATTCTCGGTTCAAATTCAGATATCAAACATGTGTTATGTCTCAGTTTGTTCCTTGTCATCACTAGATCATCCTTATCTCCTATAATCTGACTTGGTGCATGGTCTCTTCTAACATACTTGGCTAATACAACCTCGGTAGGTTCTGTATGATCTTCTTCATCACTCGGTAACTAGATATTTTCTACATTTTCTTCAACAGTTATCTCGGTAGGACTTATGGGTTGCACATAGACAAATTCATCATAGTCTTCCGGTTCTTTGGAATTCCCTTCATCAGTTCTTTCTGCAAATTCATCAATTTTCACATTTGCACTTTCTACTATTTTGTTAGATGATTTGATCAGACATTTAAATGCTTTTCTTCTAGAAGAATATCCTAGAAATGTTCCTTCTTCACTTTTCTGATCAAACTTGCCATTTCTATCATCTTTATGAACATAGCATTTACTTCCAAAGATCTTAAAATAACTTACATTAGGTTTCTTGCCATACCAGATTTCATAAGGTGTCTTCAAAGTACCTTTCTTCAATTGAACTCGGTTCAAGGTGTAAACGGCTGTGCTTATTGCTTCTCTCCAAAATGTTTGTGGAACCTTCTTCTCAATCATCAGTGTTCTAGTACAATCCACAATAGCTCTATTTCTTCTTTCAGCTATTCCATTCTACTGTGGAGTTCTCGGTGCAGAGACTTGTCTTTTAATACCATGATCATTGCAAAATAGGTTGAACTCATCAGATGTGAACTCTCCTCCTCTATCTGATCTAAGACATTTCAATTGTCTTCCTGTTTCATTTTCAATTCTAGCCTTGTACCACTTAAACATTTGAAAAGCTTCTGATTTTTCTTTTAAAAACATTACTGACATCATCCTTGAATAGTCATCCACAAATAATATGAAATACTTATCACCATAATAACTTTGAACTTTCATAAGACCACAAAGATCAGTGTGCACAAGATCTAAAATTCCCTTAGAAGTGTAGAACTTACTTGTAAATCTTGATCTTGTCATTTTACCCATCTGGCATCCTCGGCACATAGCATTCTTAGGTTTTTCAAGACTCGGTAGACCTCTTACTCTGTGCTTCTTACTTATCTTGATCAGATTATCAAAATTAACATGACAAAACCTTTTATGCCATAACCAAGTATTATCAATCTTTGCATGCAAACACTTATTGTGAGTTGAGTCAAGGTGAAATGTATTACCTTTTGTTTGTGTCCTAATAGCAGCTAACTTTCCATTCTTGTCATGAACTTTGACAATTCCTTTCTGAAATTCTATTCAGTAACCTGTGTTGTTTAGTTGTGCTACACTCAACAAATTATATTTCAAACCTTCAACCCAATAAACATCATTGCATCTTGCTTTATCAAGAAGTGTTATGGATCCTTTACCTCTTACCAGACATGGTGCATCATTACCAAATCTAACATAGCCTCCATCATAATCTTCTGACATAACAAACTTGTGTTTATCTCCTATCATATGATGTGAGCATCCACTGTCTCTAATCCAAGAATCATTAGTGTTTATGTGAGATATTAGGGCTTTTTCTTCATACCTTTCTTCATCTAATCCATCCTTGATAGCCACATAGACAACTTCTTCTGTGTCAGTCTCATCTAATTTATCACCTTCAGATTCCTCATCAGCAATTAAGCATGTCTTTCTATCTCTTCTTCTGAAGTCTCGGTGTCCTCTGTAATGATTATCTTTCTGTCTGTCATCTCGGTAATCTCTCTTTTCAGTAAAATCTTTGTCAGGACAGTTAGAAGCCATATGTCCAATCTTATCACAATTGAAACATTTCAAAGGTAGTTTTCCTTTATACTTACCTTTGCCTCTCGGTAACCTTTTGGCCAATAGTGCTTCAAACTCTTCTTGCTTTCTGATTTCTTCATACAGTTTGTGTACCTCCTCCATGTTCTTTTGAAATCTTTCACTTGCTCCACTGTGATCTCCTTCAGAGTACTTATACTTTCTTTCATTGTAATCATTAGATTCATTCAGACAAAAAGAACTAAATGCAGATTCAACTTTATTTACCGATGACCCACTGTTATCAAAATTACTTAACTCAAATGCATGTAGCTTACCAATAGTATCATCCAAGGAAACTGGAATATTAGGTACAGACCTCAATTCATTGATTGTAGAGACTCAGATTGCATAGGCAGGTAAAAGGGTTCTTAACAACTTACTTGTCACATCCTTTTCTTCAATAGTTCCTCTTGCTCCTTTGATTTGATTTACAATCTCGTTTAGTTTTGTATTGTACTGGGTTATGTTCTCACCTTCATTCATCCTCATAGATTCAAGTTGTCCTCTTAAACTATCAACTTTTTCTCTTTGAACATGTTCATCTCCTCCATATACAGATATGAGCTTAGTCCACATTGCCTTTGCATCATTGCAGCCTTCTAGATCATTAAACTCAGAATCGGTCAATGCAAATGTTATTTCAATCATTGCTTGAATATGTTCTTGCTTCACCTTTATCTCTTCCATAGTCAATGGATAGGTGCTCGATGCAAAAAAATCATTCTCTAGATAGTATATAGCATATTCTCCAACTCCTGATAGATGTAGCTTCATCCTTTTCTGCCATGTAGAGAAACTTGACTTATTCAGCTTAGGTGCATCCCTCTTATACATATTTGGATCTTTAACTCAAGTGCTTTTAAACTTTCCTTTCGGAGTCCAAATCTCTAATACCAATTGATAGTTCTAATACTTAATATAAGTACAAATCCAATAGCCAACAAGATGAGAGGGGAGGGTGAATCATAAAAACTTAATCATCCATAAAAACATCATATTCAACCTCGGTAACATATAAATCAGTCATATAACCAAAAACTGTCAAACATACAAACTCAAAAGCATATGAACAATATAAAACTCATAACACCAGATTTAATGTGGAAACCCAAATAGGGAAAAACCACTGTGGGATTTCAGACCCACTAAGAAATATACTCTTCTAGAGTATGCTCGGTTAAAAGCAAATCCTGTTAAAGATTACAAACACATTGCTAGATGTGACCCGGTTAAGGGATTTCCCTCAGATCTGTTAGGATCTTCACTTTGTTAGAAGTGACCTTGTCAAAGGATTTCAAACACTCAATCAGAATGTCACCTTGTAAGAGGATTTACATATAAGACTTTTAAGTCCACTCGATTAAGAGATTTCCTATCACTTTCACAAAATAACAGTAATACAATCTATCTGCAACTTCACATCTAAAATGCTAAAGCAGATTCCTATTTGTTCAATACAATCTAGACATAGAACTAATCTTGTCTATCTGTTGGGCATCAATACTCTATTATTCTAACAGGTCTTCAAGCTTCTGTGCTCGGTAATCACTATGTACCATCCCTGTGCATACACTTGCCCGCATACATTGTTTATCAATACTTTCCTATTTATAAACAATCTTCTAACCACTTAATCTCCTTGATCACATTTCCCATGTTCAATCATAGCCATCAGATCTTCAATCTTGTCCAGGTTCATTGTATCTTTCGATTTGAAAACATTTTACCCTGCCTTGGAACTTGCACATTCACCTTGGAACTTGTGTTAGGGTAATGCAGTTCAATTTGAGCTGTAGATCTTCTTGCTGACTTTCCATTGTCTTAGATTCATTTAACAAACTTCTTCCACGGCTTGCCAATCATTGATCCACTCTAGCTCATCAGCTTCTTTCATCAAATATCACATGTAAACATTTAATGCATTCTATTATAGCTCGGTTACAACTTGGTGAATACTAAACTTCACTCGATAGACATTCTGTCTTAATTAACCAACTGCGATAACCTTAGGGTTTACCGACTAGGTTCCTTAGGGTTTACTGACTAGGTTCTTTGCTTGATAACATAGTATAGTATTAACCTTTACATTTTACAACATATGTATGATGTTAAAACAATCTAAAACATCAAGATCTCATCATTGTTTGACTCGGTAGAGTTTCCCATTGAATAACTTATCCCCTTATTCATCATATTCTTTCTTGTGTCTTTACCGACTCCTTTATAATCTTCATATCATATTTCTCAAGATATGGCAACATCATACTGAATTAGAAAATCAATTTCTTGACATCAATGACAAAATAATAATATCAAGATAGTAAAACATCTTTAATCAGTTATGTCCATAATCATCAACAACCTTCTCAATATCCTTATAGTGTAATATTGCCAACACTAGAGATTGGTATGCTAAATTGGAAAAATATCTTCTAAAGCTTGGTTACACTAAAGGTAATACTGACAACAACTTATATTTCAAAGTGACAAATGAAGACATCTTGGTTATTGAAGTTTTTGTTGATGACATCATTTTTGGAGGAGAAGATGGATTGTGTAAAGAGTTTTCTAATAAGATGCAGGAAGAATTTGAAATGTCTATGATTGGGGAGATAAAATTCTTTTTAGGATTGCAGATTTCACAAACTGATAAAGGTATATTCATATGTCAAACAAAGTACTTGTCATGCCCAAACTTTTGGGCACAAACGGAATAATTTTTTTTTTTTAAACTTAACCTAATAAAACTAAATTTGCTAAATTACGCATTAACAAGTCTGGTCTTAACTAAGTTTGGTTTCTTTTCAACTAATAGTAATCTAAACATAGATCAAGTAAGCGAGATAATCTAAATTACATACGGAATATTAATTCTCCAAAGAATTATTATTATCTCATCAAATAATAAATAATAATAATTTTGTTGAAGCAAAAATCTCTAAATAAATTTGCAAGAGATATTATTAATCTCAAATAGCCTTTTAATTGCCTAGGAACTAAATTAATTAGCCCTAGCTCTTAGTTTTATAAAACCTATTATTTACTTTAACCACAATTATTATTTGTCTAAACTTTGACTCTAGGGTCGATTAATCCCATAGTGCAATTGTGCTATAAAATTTTATTAAAGTTGGCCAATAAAATTTAACTTCTAAGGCTAACTATTTCCAAAGTGTTTATTATTATTCTCCCATAAAATTCAAACCCAAAAGGGTTCTAAAACTAACTTTTAAATAAAGCCCTTAAAAAAAACTCTACTCAATAACAAAAGTAATTTCACTATTTGAATAAATAATCCAAATAAAATCTAAATTTATAAGTCATTTTTATATATATGTGACTACATATATAACTATGTGCTATTACTCCATGAAGTTATATATATATATATATATATATATATATATATATATATATATATATATATATATCTGACTACATATAAGGTTGCAAGGAGTTGTTAAATAAAAATATAATCATGTTCAAAGTCTATGGGGATACCCTATTCAAAATTCGAATAGGGTTTCCCCCTTTTTTTTTTATTAATAAAAAATGAAACCTTAACTTCTCTTTTATCTTTTTACACATTCCACACATTTTTTTTTTTATAATGTCTATGTGTGTTTTGCCCTAACCCGAAAGTTGGGTTAGGGCATGTGTGTGTGTGATCTTATTTTTCTGTGTGTGCAGATAGAAAGAGGAGGCTGAGGCCATGGAAGAAACAGAGGTGGCGATTTCGCAGGGGGCGGCATTTTAAACCAAGGAGGGTGGGGCCTCCCGCAGCGGTGCCAAGACGCCACTGCGAGTCACGGCCCGCAGTGACGCCGCGGCGTCCCTGCGGAGCGCGGCTCGCAGTGGCGGCCAAGGCCGCCCTTGCGGGTCACGTCCCATAGCGACGCCTCTATGGGGCTTGGCCCGCCGAGGGGCTCCGTGTGGAGCTTGGCTCCGCGGGACCCTCGGTGGGGGGTATGGTTTACAGTTTTTTTTTTTAATTTTAATTTTTTTTTTTTAAAATACAATCTCACACACACACACACACACACACACACACACACACAGACATATATAGTTTTCTGGGGTTAAAATGATTAAAAGATAAGTTTCCTAGGCTGAGTCTATTTTCAAATAAAAATATGTAGACTCTCATAAACAATATATATATATATATATATATATATATATATATATATATATATATATATATATATATATATATATATATATATATATACACACACACTTAAGCATTTTGTTTATTTTTAATCTCTTTATAACATGCAAAAAATATTAAGTTATTAGCAGCATGATAATAGATGCAAAGTTCTTTTTTCTTTTCTTATTATGCTAATATTTAGGCTTTAAATTCTGTCCTAATCTTTTTATATACAAATCATGAACTAATTATTTCCCTAGCACATTAAGCCTAGCATAGAGGGAAATACTATATTTTTTTAATTGTTTAGAGCATTCTGTAAATATATATATATTTTTTTTTTAACTAAACACCTAACAGCAAGCTCTAGTATATTTTTTTAAGTCTAGATGCTAACTTTAGAAGTAGACTATTACTTTCAGAATTATTTTCTGCAATGAATAAAAAGACAGAATGAAATAAATTTTAACAGCAACTATATTAACCTAGAAAACATTTAAAAACCAATTTAAAGATAGACATAATAGACTTATTTAACCATAATTTGTATTTGTTTTTAACTAAATAGATCTAGATGCAACTTTTACAAATCCCATAATTTCATTTTGTATGATGGAATAAAATGAACTTTTATTTTCCAATAATAAGAAAGAAACAAATATATTAACTCAACAACTATAGGAACTTAATGCATAAATAAAATTTTCTTTGCAAAAATAACTTAATAGGGAAAATACATATTTCTTTCAAGAGTATCTAGAATACAAAGTAGTCAATATTCCAAAAGGGTGTGATACCCATCTAGTCTCTCATTCTATTAAATGAGGACTTGAAATACAAATGAATGGATATCCTTTTGAAATAAATACAATATATAACTTTCCTTTTTATATTGCTGCCATTAAAAATACAATATTCCCTTTACCAAACTTTTCTGCAAGTCAAATAAAAAAAATACAGCAACTCCTAGCTTTCTTTAGCTTTTTCTTCCCAAGCAACCTGCAAATAAAAAACATAAGGCTTGACCATGGAGTGCTCACCTCCCAGCCTAGGCTTACTAGAAGCCACCCCCGATCTTGGAGAACTAAGCACTAGATGGGTTACACACATACAACCACAACAAGCAAGGGATAACACACAACAAACAATTTTCCCAACCAAGGCTACACTTCACCACAACTTGTGATGATTTTCCAAGGGTGGAAGTGGACCAAATACCATTGGGGAGATTGCAAGCATGGAACATCTCAAGCCACCTCATAGAAACCAAATACAACACAAGTCCATCCCCACAACCTTATGCCCCCCAAAGGCATATAAGCCATATCATCTCTCCTTATGACCCCCAAATGCATAAACAAGGCTATGCAGCAAGGGTCACAAAAGAACACCCTTGAGACCACTCTCTTATTGAGAGCCTCTCACCCAAGGTTGTCAAACTTCTTCCACCCCAAGACCATCCTACTTTCCCAAGAGTAGAAGGCCTTGGATACTCCCAATACAAGAAAATGCATAAAAGAAATGAAGGGGAAAATCACATATTCTTTCACAAAGTAAAATACAAATAAACAATTCTTTCATACAAGCATTTTTTTCAAACATACATATGCAACATAAACAAAAAGAGAGTAAGAACCAACCTTAATCTACCCAAAGGTTTTGCTAGATCTAGTCGGAGATGAGCAGCCCAAATCCACACAATCTTTTCACCAACACTTGGCCAAAATTCTATCCTACAACTATTCTTCAAAATTGCATCATCTCCAACAATGGAGAGTGGGTGATTAACTCACTAAGTCCCTAATCCTTTCCTAAGAAGGCCTCTCTCACTCTTCCCAACCCCTTGGATAGAGTGAGAGTTCCCATTGGCTGGTCTTCCCAACCTCTTACATGTTTCTAAAACTGGAAAGAGAAAAGGTAAGAGAGGATGGGGAAGAGAGTCTGACATCAAAAGGGAAGGTTGTCTATCCTAGGAGGAACCTTCTAAGTTGAATTTTCGCTCACCTTGGAAAAACCACTTTTTGAGGTGACTAAACAGTCACATGGGAGTAGTCACATGCTTAAAAATACCCCTAACCCATAGGTATATCGTTTGGACCTTTGGAAAAGCCCTAAAACTAACCCTAGGAGTCCATTTGACCCCTTAGAAAACCAACTGAAGTTAACCTACGGGTCAAACCTAAGTTGACCACTCCCAAGACTCCCTACCCAAGGCAAATTTGGGACCACACTCAAATGTTTGGAATGGGCTTTGGTAGAAACAAACTCCCTCCAAGAGACAAGTCAAAATCAATGACACTAATCAGCACATGTGTCAAGTGACACAATAAAATACATTATAAAAATTACACATGGAATTTGTCTCTTGTTGGATTTACACAAATTAATAAAATTAATTTAACACACATGCATCATTTACTTTCACAAATAAAATACAATACAAACAGGGTGTTGTCTCTCCAAATAGACAACCCCTGGCTTTACAAACGTACATAGGTCTAGGTTTGGTTCTCCATAATATTTCCATGGTCACATGGATAATTTTCCTGCGAATCTCAATTTACACATTAGTAATTCCAAATAACCACATATATTATTAAACACATAAATTTGAATGCACATCAAACACTCTGTATACAATTGACATTAATAAAACAATATCTCATATATCCCAATTAATCCACATAAGCAATTATCATGATCCTCATAATTTTGATCCATTCATAATACATGCATCCTATTTCTATCATCATAATAAAGTCCTGCAAATCCAATCATGACATACATCATCTCAAAGTAATTCTATTCTAACATCATATAAAGTTTCATATCCATAATGCATAAAAATGAAGCATCAATATACGTCAATGTTATCCAAATCATGGAATCATATAAGTTCTAAATCCATAATGCATAAAAATAAAGCATCCATAATAGTCTCATCATGAAAATAACAAAAATTCTAGGATGAGTCGGGGTAGGGCCTCATAGTACTTGAAGGAACTACTGAAGAAATTTGGTATGGAAAACTCTAAACTGGTAAGTACTCCTATTACTACAATTGATAAACTGACATTGAAGGATGATTCAACTCCTGTTAATCTGACAAGATACAAATCTATGATTGGAGGTTTACTATATTTGACACAAAAAGACTTGATATAATGAATGCAGTATGTATTGTTTCAATATTTCATAGTAATCCTAGAGAAAATCATGAATCAGCAGTGAAAAGGATTTTCCGGTATTTACAAGGCACAACAAATCTTGGTCTATGGTATCCTAAAGATGAAAATTTTGATTTATGTGCTTACACTGATGCTAATTGGGCAAGAGATTTAGATGAAAAAAAGAGCACCACCGATGGGGCATTCTTTCTTGGTAGTAGATTGATTTCATGGTTGAGCAAGAAATAGAGTTGTACATCATTATCAAAAGCAGAATCAGAATATGTTGCAGCAACAACTAATTGTACTTGGGTATTATGGATTAAGAAAATGTTGAAGGACATAAATATAAATGCAAAGAACCTATAATCATTTATTGTGATAATTTAACAACAATTGATATATCTAAGAATCCAATATTTCACTCTAAAACTAAACATGTTTGTACCAAACATAATTTTCTGAAAGAGAATGTTGAAGCAAAAGAAGTGAGATTGGTTTATTTGAATACTAAAGAGAAAATTGCAGATATCTTTACTAAGCCTTTTCCTCAAGAAACTTTTGAATATCTCAGAGAGCAACTTGGGGTTATACCCTCACCAGTAGAGACTTAGAAAGTTGATACTTGGTATCAAACTGACATAATTTACAGAGAAACCTTTTTCCATCTTTGATGGAGGAGATTTACTTCTTAGGGGGAGAAGTTGGTTATAACAATTGGTATTTGTAATTGGTTCTATGAACTGGTTGTATCTGGTATTTGTATTGCTTTGGCATTTGATGTCAAAGGGGGAGAGATATCTATGGAAAAACATTATCCTTTGGGGAGAGATTATTCATTGGAGGAGAGATTTTTACTCTCTGCATTTGTATTTTGATTTCTGGTATTGATCTATTCAGGAGATTGTTGGTTTTTGGTTTTTGGCATTCCTGCTTTGGCACTTAGATGGTTTTTCCATTATGTGTTGCCATCAATGCCAAAGGGGGATATTGTTGGTATTATGGATGTTTTGCATTGGTTTTTTCATTGATGTCAACACTTATCAACACTTATTCTTCTAGAGATCTTTGGTTATGTTGAACCGGCACATTATGTTCACCGAAAAGTTCAGTGACTTATGCACAATCACTGGTATATTGTTCACCGACAGGTTATATTATTCACCGACACTTAGGATGACTTGTTATCATCTGGAGATCACTTGGTTATGTCGAAGACATGGTTTGGACACTTGGTTTTGGTATTTTGGTTATTGGTCTAATCGGGTTGACATATTTGTTGTTACCGACAAATTGATCTAGGTTATGGACCGGCATACATTATATATTCCAAATCAGCACGACACGTTATGGAGATGATTTAATCAATTGGATATTGTTGTAATTATATTGAGCCAACATGATGCATCTCATCTTGACTTACTTATAATTGATTTTATTGTAATATTCTTAATAAGCCGACCTACACATTTGGTCTTAGGTTTTTGTATATATGTAAGATCTCATTTGTGAGATAAATGTAGCAAGTAGAGGAACATGTACTAGGTATATGTTATGTGACATGGTATGTTCAAATATTGAAGATCATATGAGAGGACCATAGAGATGGTTCAAGGAAGGTTTGAAGGTGATTATCAGAGCTTAACCGGTACTGAATCTAGCATTGGAAATGCTACTTTGAGCAGTACATTATCATTGGATTTAATCATCCAATTGTAGTTAGTGTGACTCTCATCTTGTGATTGAGCAGTGAGCTCTAGGCAGTTGGCCTTTTTGCATGTTCAGACCCCATTTGTACACACATACTATATGCAGTAGTATCATTTGATTGTGAGTAAGGCTTCCCACTGTGGTTTTTACCCTTACAGGGTTTACACGTACAAATCTATGTGTTATGTGTTGTGGATGTAGTTTCTCTTTCTGTTATATGCATTAAGTTTCACCAGTATTAATATTAACTGCTAATCTATCTACCGAAATTTAGTTTAGTTTACCGGTATTATGTATCAAGTTTGATTAAGTTATATTTGAGTTGAAATTAATAGACAACTGATTCAGCGCCCCCCTCTCAGTTGCCTCTGGGTCCTAACATTGGCTTTGGGAGTTCATGTGATTTTTGGTTAAGTGTCATATGGGAGAGTGGCTTTCGATTGGGGGTCACGCCCAAAGTGGTTAGCTAGATAACCCATCAAAATTTTATTTATGTGGTAGCTTAATAATATTTAGGGGGCTTGGTAGATGAAACAATAATTAAAATAATTATGCCTCGCTCATGGTTGAGTGCTAGTACAGACTCATGATGCAGCGAGAAGACCTAGAATGGAAAACCAACAACCTTGTCCTCATGAAAGGATTGTTTGGGTCCACATGAGACTTGGATGGGGCCGGGGGTTCAGGAGAGGTTACCAGGATAACCCATGATGGGGGTCAGGACCTATGGAGGCCTACTAGGATAACCATACCAAGCTATGTGATGACACTCTTCCCTTATGGTCACTAGTGTATAGTCTTATTTATTTCCCTTGTTTTGATGTGGAGTCATGTTCTGCGAGTATTTTTCTTGTGAGTTGATCTGATGTTTTGTTAGACCTTGTATTCTTTCCTTTGTTTTCTAGTGGGTCTTAGGGCTATCTCCTAGCACAAAGGGGTGGTTCTTTTGAGAAACAAGGTCGGGTGGTAGTGCCACTTTCCATTGATATCATGTTCGCTTCCTTCTTGCAAGGGTTGACTTTGCAGGTGTTCCTGTTGCTCTTTGGTCTTGATCATCTTCTTGCTCCGGTTGGATTCCTTTGTACTTCTTGGATTCATTATTGTACCTATCTGAACCTTATGAGTTCTATTGTATCATTTGTATTATTATGCCTTCTTGGCATGTTGTAAACTATGTAACTCATTTTATGATCTTCTATTTAAATGTTATCTTGTAATTTAAATGCAATGTAATTGAGATATTATAAGTTGTTATATTTTGTAATGGTAAATATGGGGTTATTAAATGAATTATTGTAGTAAACCATATGTATGTAATCATTAGTATGTGATGAAATCAAATGTAAGTATGTAATTTTAAGCATGTCTAATTCAGTTCTTTAAAGGAATATCATTGCAATGTATTAGGGATAGTTAACATGCATATTCAGTGGATTAGTGAACCTTATGCTTTCAGTTTCTTTTTAAAGTAATATTCATTGGAAACCCTTTAGGAATATGGTTAAGTCTTCCACTTGTGTGGTTCATTAGTGCAATATTATAACTTAATGCACCTTAATGATATATTATGTTTAAAAAAAATTATTTCCACTTTTATTCCTATGCTTTAGTGTAATCCTTTAGGTTTTCTTGGTAGGGCATTACATTTGGTATCAGAGCCCAAGTTTCAATAGTGAGTACTCTGGTTTTAAATTGAGCCCATTCAACTTGACCTTTTGCTAGGTCTTAGTGTTTGTATTTCCCTTGTTAGTATCTTGGCTGTAGATCTAAACTTTTTCTCTTGTGTAGTGTTAGGATTATGGCTAGGAAATCCAAAGGTGGAGGTTGTGGAGGTGGCTGCAATTGAGGTAGAGGTGGGGCACGTGGCCGAAGTTTTGGGTCATCATAGTGCTTCACCATAGCCCACTCATGAGAGTGTAGAGTAGGTTCAGTTTTTGCATCAAAGTGAGAAGCACACTATAGAGCAGGTTCCCAAAAGGGAGGAACTGAGGTAGATGTTTCAGGAAATGTTAGCCAAACTTGGCCCTAGACCTAAGCCCAACAACCTAGCCATGCTCAGATGGGAGAGTCTTACCAGCAAAATCTTGAGGAGAGGTAGAGAGAGAGGTCTCCTAGTAGGAGAGAGGTCCTAGTGGACTAGGATTCAATTATTATGGGGCATATGAGAGATCGGATGAGATCTCATCCTCCTTCCTTTGATGGTTTGGGTACTGGACTTGAGGCAGAGACTTGGTTGATTGGTTTGAATAGGTGTTTCACCATAAATCTGTATGGCAATAACACCAAGGTGAGGTGCACCATCATGCACCTCTAGAAGTTTTCTTCTATTTGGTGGCGGTTGGAGGAGGAGAGGATTGGTTTAGACACTAGCACCATGATGAGAGATTTTCCAGGAGAGATTTAGAGCACGCTTTCTCTCAGCTTAGTGGAGATAGTGTCGGGTAGATGAGTTTCATGCATTATGCCAGTTCGACATGACTGTGGATTAGTATGAGCACAAGTTTTATGAGCTCAAATAGTATGCTGGTATTGAGAATGACAAGGCAATGTTGGTCCAACAGTTCTTGAGAGGTCTTAATGACCGCATCAGTAGAGGTGTGAGAGTATTTGAGCCTGTATCAGTAGAGTTAGCCATGGCAAAAGCTAGGCTAGTAGAGCAAAATCTTGCCTATGCTCACAGTGGTCAGTCTAGAGTATAGATTTAGAGTGTGCCTTACAATGGTTCCAGATCTAGAGGGAATCATTCCCAAACTGCTGCACCTTTTAGAAGTTTTCAAGCACCCACTAAGGGTGGGCAGCAGTAGCAGTAGTAGAGTTTTCATTCAAGGTCGAAACAGTTTCAGGGCCAATAGGGGGGAAACTCTCAACCTAGGAAGAATAAGAATTGGCAGAGGAGTAGGTAGAGTTTCCCAAGACAGTCCTCCTAGAGTGCTTCACAAGCCCCTAGTAGGGGAAGTTTCCAACAGTCCAGAGGGTCATCTAAAGGTAGAGGTCCTGGTAGGGGAGCTTGTTTCTCATGTGGTCAGTATGGCCACATAGCTGCTTAGTGTCCACAATGTTCTCATCAAATAGGTAGTCAGAGACCAGCAACGTCAAAGCCTACAATGGGGAATGCAGGTAGATCCCATAGAGTTTTCATGGCGATTGATGACCACCAAGCCGAGCACCAGGGTATGGTGATCGAGACTACAGGTGTGTTGGGTGGTATTTTTATCTCAGTACTATTTGACTTCGGTTCTTCTGATTCTTTTATATCTTCCTCCATTGTGGAGCAGTGTGGGCTTGTGTCTACTAGACAGGTGGATAGGTGGCAATTAGAGTTGGCTACTGGTGTTCGTGTGGCCATAGATTCCTTCATTCCTAGATGTGAGTTGGACCTAGGAACCTTTTCTACTATAGTTGACCTTTGAGTCATTCCTTTGGGGTCTTATGCAATTGTGTTGGGGATGGATTGGTAAGCATCTCAAAGTGTTCATGCAGACTATCATTAGAAGACAATGGAGTGTCTAGATGATCATGGCAAGGAAGTTGTGATAGTTGGTATTCCTAGACCTATTTCCCTTGGTATGATCTCCGCTATGCAGCTTAAACAATGTATGCATCAAGGGTGTCATCTTTTTGCAGTTGCTCTTGGGGATGTGGATAAGGAAGAGAGTCAAGAAATCTCTCTTGATAGTCACCCTATTATTCAAGAGTATGCCGATGTGTTACCTATTGATATTCCCAATATGCCTCCGAAGCGAGACATAGACTTTTGCATTGACTTGGTTCCTTGTGCGGAACCTATTTCGAGAGCAGCATATCAGATGACTACTCAAGCATTGAGTGAGTTGAAGTTGTAGATGGAGGAATTGTTGGCCAAGGGGTTCATTCATCCTAGTGTTTCTCCTTGGGGTGCGCCAGTTATCTTCGTTAAGAAGAAGGATGGTTCTCTTTGGCTATGCATTGATTATCGACAGTTGAATAAGGTAACCATTAGGAATAGATATCCATTTCCTCGAATAGATGATCTTTTTGGTCAGGTAAAGGAAGCCAAGGTGTTCTCTAAGATTGATCTAAAATTTGGGTATCATCAATTGCACATTCATGATGTAGATATTCATAGAATGACTTTTTGTACCCATTATGGTCACTATGAGTTCACGGTAGTGCCATTTGGGTTGACAAACGTGCCTTCAGTTTTCATGAGCCTCATGAATGGGTTTTTCTTCAGCTACCTTCATCATTTTGTACTTGTGTTCTTGGATGATATTCTCATCTATTCTAGATCTATAGAAGAGCATGAGGGCCACTTTCGACATGTATTGCAGTGCTTGAGGGAGAATCAACTTTATGCCAACTTGGCGAAGTGTGATTTCTTCCAATCTGAGGTGAACTATCTTGGTCATGTAGTTTCAGGAGAAGGTGTATCCATGGATCCTTCTAAGATCCAAGCCATTGTATATTGGCCAGCGTTGACCAATGTTTCTTAGGTTTGGAGTTTTATGGGTTTGGCTGGACATTACCGTCACTTTTTTTTAGAGTTTTTCCTGAATAGGTCACCTGATCATTTCTCTTCAGAGGAAAGGGAAGAAGTTTGTTTGGTCAAAACAGTGTGAGACAACTTTTCATACCTTGAAGGAACTACTTATTAGTGCTCCGATTTTGGATGTTCCTGATCCATCTAGAGATTTTATGGTTTGCACAGTTGCCTCTTTAGAAGGCATAGGAGTAGTGCTTATGTGGGATGGTCATGTGGTAGCCTTTGAGTCTTGCAAACTCAAGGACTGCGAGATGAACTATCCATTTCATGACTTAGAGTTGGAAGTTGTAGTTCATGCTTAGTCAGATGGCAAAATTTTCTACTGGGGTGTCGGTTTGAGCTGCATAGTGATCACCGTAGTTTGTAGTATATTTTCACACAGCCAAACTTGAATGCTTGATAGTGAAGATGGATGGAATTCCTCTGCGACTATGATTTTGAGGTTTGATATATTTAGGGGAAAGAGAATGTAGTGGCAGATTCTTTTTGTCATAGGTGATATGAGGTTGCAACATTGTCCCTTGGGGTGGATTTGACAGAGAGAATTCTTGGGATTCTTCCTTAGGACACCTGGTATCAGGATGTTAGAGTCATGACTGAGACTAGAAGGTCATTAGAGGGTAGATATTCTAGATATAACCTTGAGACAAATGGTCTTGTTCGACATCTTGGATGGATCTATGTACCTCCTTTAGATGGACTTTATATTTTGATCATGACTGAGTCCCATCATGCACCTTATTCGGCACATCCTAGTGTCAAGAAGATCAAGAAGATCCATGCAGATCTTAGACAAATATATTGTTGGGCTAGTATGAAATGTGACATTGCTGATTTTGTGTTGAAGTGTTTAGAATGCCAGTGGGTAAAGGCGGAGCATTAGCACCCTGCAAGGCTTTTACAATGTAATATGTGTATCGGATTGGAAATGGGACATCATTTCCATGGATTTCATAGTGGGGTTGCCTATTTCTTCACGTTGTCATGATGTCATCATGGTCATTGTTGACATATTGACCAAAATTGCTCATTTTATTCCTATTTGATCTTCCTATATAGCAGTAGTGGTGGCACGAGTTTTCATGGAAGATGTGGTGAGGCTGCATGGGATTCCTAGGTGGATCATTTATGATAGAGATCCTGTCTTTATTTCAGCATTGTGGACCTCACTTTAGCATGCTTTGGGGACCCAGTTGAACTTTAGTTCAACTTATCACCCAAAGACTGACGGTCAGACTGAACGTGTAAATTAGGTTTTGGAGGACATGCTTCACACATATGTTATGGACTAGCAGTCACGTTGGGAGGAATATCTATACCTTGTGGAGATTTCTTATAACAATGGATATCACAGCTCCATAGGTATGTCCCCCTTCCAGGCATTGTATGGTCGTCCTTTCCATAGTCCTTTGAGTTGGAATCAGTTAGAGGACAGGGTGCATATAAGACCGGATATGCTTTGAGATATGGAGTACCAAGTTGAGAAATTTCATGGGCATTTGGTAGCTGCTCAGGATAGGCAAAAGAAGTATGTTGATGCTCATAGAGTGGACCATCAATTTTCTATTGGCGACTGTGTATTTTTTAGAGTGCATCCGTGAAAGAGTCTGATATGTTATGGAAAGTGTTCTAAGTTGTTCCCTCATTTAGTTGGCCCTTTTGAGATCCTTGAGAGGATAGGATTTGTTTCCTACCATCTTGCCTTGCCACCGAGCCTATCCCGCATCCACGATGTTTTTCATGTTTCAATTCTTAGACCTTATCATCCTGATGTGACCCATTTTCTTGATTGGAATGCATTGCAGGTCAAGGACGGACAACTTTCTATGGAGCTCATGCATATTTTGTAGTGTCGAGGTATGACCCTCAGGGGTCATATCATCGACCAGGTAAGGGTCCTATGGGACCTGAATGATGAGACCTCAATGACATGGGAAGATGCAGTGAAGATGAGAGAGCTTTATTATTATCTGTTTTAGGCTTCCAGGAGTAAGCCTAGTTTTGGGAAGGAGAGTTTAGTATCCCTTCCTCGATCAGACTTTTTAGACTCATGTTGACTTTAGTTGACTTTTTCAGTGGATACATTATGTGGTGATATTTTACTTAGACATTATGCGTTGTTGTGATATGTTTTAATTTGAGTTGCAGTGTATGTTGTTCATGCAATATTTCCTTATTGATGTTTAAATGTGATTTTATTGGATTACTGACATGGACTGCCACATTCATTTTATGCGTACGATGAGTTATATACATGTTTTATGTTTGTAAGTGTATGGGGTGCGAGGAAATGATTTTCCTTCACTCACTTTAGTGAGACAGGGAACGTCACGATTCTCCTTCACTGATGTATTTTTTATGGTTGTATATATATGCATGTGTGGTTCGTTGATGCAGGGAATTGCAGGTACAAGTACCATGTAGGTATGAGGTATTGTCTCCACCTGACTTCATAGGTTTGAGCATACCTTACTGATCTGATGCAAGAGGAGGAGATAGTCCTAAGACCTATGTTTTAACCTAGTCGTGCTCAAAGTGACCATCCTTGTCATTCGTCAGTTTCCCTTTGTTTGGTATACTAATCATGTGTTCATTTGAGTTATTTTAGTTGTGTATTATGCATTTGGTAAAATTAATTATTAAATCTTAAAGTATTTAATTAGATTAAATGTGCTTTTATGCATTGGTAAATAAAAGAGATTAAATTAAATAGTACCCTTCTTGTGATTAGTCATTAAATTGATTTGTTTAATTTATTAACTTAGCAAGTTGGATTAAATGATCATTTCCAAATTGTAAATTAAATGTGTTTTATTGGGAAATGTTTATTTGAAAGTAAAAATAAATAAATAAAATCTCTTCTTTCTCATTGACTTTTTGAATAAAAATTTGAGTTTTAATTTATTTGGAAAATAAAAATTTGGAGAGAAAAGACCTTTTTAAAATTTACTTTATGATGAATGAATTTGATTGGTTGAAAAAAATTTCAACCTAAAATAGTTTTAGGTTAAAATTTTTCTATTTCTACCTTGTTCTTCACGAGAATGAGAGAGAAGCTTTTTGGGATTGAAAAATTGGTTTTCACCTTGGTGGAGGAATTTTCTTAACTGTAGGAATCAACTCTTCTCAATTGGTAATCTAGGATAGCTATTGAGGTTGGTTGTGAAAATCTTTGTTTGAAAGTTCTTCTTTCCTTGTTTGAGAAATTATATCCCTGTGTGTTTGTGTTTGAAAATTGTGTTTTGCAACCAAATTATATTTCTGTTGAAAGGAGTACAAGTTGAATCTATTTGGAGATTAAATCCTTGTTTTCTTTTTAATCAATTTCTTGATTGTTGAATCTTTGAAATTTTAGAAAATAAAATTGGGTGTATTCTGGATGTTTGAGAAATTAGAAAACTTTCTATTTGAAACATTCAATTTCGGTATGAAATGAAAAATTAGTTTTGTATTTATGAAATTCAATTGGGTTGTAGTTAAAAAAAATTGTTCAAATCTTACCTGCGTGGGGTTATGCTGCCCAAATTTGCCCAGATTGGGTTTCCTAGGAGTGAGATTGTTTTAAAATAATAATAATAATAATTTATATTCATCCTCTGTTATGGTCTTAGAAAAATTTCTGAGTTTAATTATTTTGGGAGTTTGGTTTAAAATAAAATTTAATATAAAAAAATGTATTAGTATTATCGTGGTGTGTGGGGGAGCCATGGGCTCAACCCCATGATACCACGGTGGGGAAGTGTTGTGCAGCGCTTACCCCAATGTATTTGGGAGCATTGTTGAACAACATAGTCACCACATATAGTGGGGAGTGTTGTTTGCACAACACTATCCCCACTGTATGTGGGGAGCGTTGTTTGCACAACGCTATCCCCACTGTATGTGGAGAGAGTTTGTTGCACAGTGCAGTCCCCACCTACAATGGGGAGAGTTGTTTGCACAATGTTATCCCCACTGTATGTAGGGAGAATTGTGCAAGCATTGCCTTCCCCATACGTGAGGAATTTTGAAATTTTAATTTAATTTAATTTTTTTTAGTTTAAAATTTATAAGCTTTTTAAATTATTTTAAATAATTAAAACATTATATATATATATATATATATATATATAGTTTTGTTTATTTCATAATGAAATTAGAAAAATATAATTGATTTGGAAAATGAGAATAGATGTTTTATTTGAAAAAAAAGAAATTGATTATTTTATTTTGGGAAAAATATTAATGTTAGATTAATAAATAAATGAGTTTATTTATATTTTATATATATAAGCTTATATGTATAATTATATAAATGGTATATTTATTTTTATCTATTGTGAAATGGTAATTTTCTTTAAAATGTGGTGTTTTGGAAAAATAGAGGAATTAGAAAATCTTGGTTGATTGGCTTTTTTATTAAACGAAATTGGAAATAGATGTGCATGTTTAATTATTGTATTCGCATTTGTTCTCAAAATTGCAAGTCTTTAGTCAGATTATTAAATATGGTCATATGGTGGTTTTCATGGTTGTGCATTTCTCGTGTCCATGTTTTGTCAATTGGTTAACCTTATGGGAGGGTTGATTTTGGCCAAGGGGTTTTCTTCGGTATTGATCTCCGTGTACTCTTTCTTGTGTATAACTTGGCTTTGGGAGTTCATGTGATTTTTGTTTAAGTTTCATATGGGAGAGTGGCTTTCGATTGGGGGTCATGCCCAAAGTGGTTAGCTGGATAACCCATCGAAAGTTTGTTTAAGTGGTAAACTAATTATATTTAGGGGGCTTGGCAGATGAAACACTAATTAAGATAATTATGCCTCATTCATGGTTGAGTGCTAGTACAAACTTAGGATGCAACGAAAAGGCCTGGAAAGGAAAACCAACAACCTTGTCCTCATGAAAGGATTGTTTGGGTCCACATGAGACTTGGATGGGGCTGGGGGTTTAGGAGAGGTTACCAAGATAACCCATGAAGGGGGTTGGGACCTATGGAGGTCTACAAGGATAACCATACCAAGCTATGTGATGACATTGTTCCCTTATGGTCACTAGTTTATAGTCTTGTTGATTTCCCCTATTTTGATGTGGATTCATGTTCTACGAGTATTCTTCTTGTGAGTTGATCCGATGTTTTGTTAGACCATGTATTATTTCCTTTGTTTGCTAGTGGTTCTTAGTGCTATCTCCTAGCATGGAGGGATGGTTCTTTTGAGCCACATGGTTTGGTGGTAGTGCCACTTTCCATCAGTATCATGTTCACTTCCTTCTTGCGAGGGTTGACTTTGCAGGTGTTCCTGTTGCTCTTTGGTCTTGATCATCTTCTTGTTCCAGTTGGATTCCTTTGTACTCCTTGGATTCAATATTGTACCTATCTAAACCTTATGAGTTCAGTTGTATCATTTGTATTATTATGCCTTCTTGGCATGTTGTAAACTATGTAACTCATTTTATGATCTTCTATTTAAATGTTATCTTGTAATTTAAATGCAATGTAATTGAGATATTATAGGTTGTTAGATTTTGTAATGGTAAATATGGGGTTATTAAATGAATTATTGTAGTAAACCAAATGTATGTAATCATTAGTATGTAATGAAATCAAATGCAAGTATGTAATTTTAAGCATGTCTAATTCAGTTCTTTAAAGGAATATCATTGCAATGTATTCGGGATAGTTACCATGCATCTTTAGTGGATTAGTGAACCTTATGCTTTCAGTTAATTTTTAAAGTAATCTTCATTGGAAATCCTTTAGGAATATGGTTAAGTCTTTCGCTTGTGTGATTCATCATTGCAATGTTATAACTTAATGCACCTTAATGATATATTATGTTTAAAAAAAAAATTATGCTTTTATTACTATGCTTTAGTGTGATCCTTTAGGTTTTGTTGGCGGGGAATTACAGTCTGGGTGCCCTAGCTCCCTCAAATCGAGCCATATACTGAGAATACGAGACAATCTGCTATGCTACTGGGACCGCTATGCTATAAGCTGCAACATAATAAGTTGCTTGACTCATCTGATGTGAAACCTCTCGCTGAAGAGCATCTCACTCTGCTCTCATCTCTGTGATCTATCGATCGCACTCAACTCTGATCTCAATGATTTTTTAGTCTTGCTCTACTAGCTATGTGTGTGCCATTCTCAACTATGACTGCAAACCTATCAACCGCACCCTCAAAGACCAAACCATGTCTGGCAATGACTGCTCTCTCCCTACCTCCTCCTTTCCATCTTCCGCCTGCTTGTCCCTCCGCTACCTCACTTGCCAAGGAGCCTCTCTCTCCTCCTCACCTCCAACCTCTGTTGTCCTAGTCCCACCAACCTCACCCCCAACATCTCCTAAGGATCCACTCTCCCCTCTCTATCGCTATCGACCTCCCCCTAGTGCCCTGCTGCTACTAGCACTAGGATCACCTCTTATCTGCCTAGGTGGATGTGCTCTTCGTCCCTGTGCCTAAACTAGTCCCTATACCTAAACCAGTCCCTGTCCCTACATTGGTGCATCCTCCTCAACCTCATCTATACATAATGGATTCTCTATAGAATCTATAAATTGAGGAAATGGGTGCCTTTGAAACCAATCTCGATACTAGGACAATACCCCCACGTCTACCACATCCTCCAAGTACTTCCATCTCTACAGCTGTAAACCCACTAACTCTTGTATGGTCAAGGCATATGAGAGTCTAGGTGCCCATCCTCGCCTCTCCTCATCCCCAAATCTAGCATACGTTGTAAACTCCTTGGATATACTATGTGGTCTCCCATACTACCTCAAAACCCTAGACACTACAAACCGCTCAATAATAATAGTCAATCTGTCGATGAGAGGTCTATTCATAAACATATCTCTCTACTATACCCACCAATCATCCCAAAACTCTAGACCCCTATATGGTCTCCATACTACAACTATCAAGTCATCTAACTACCTCCTCCAAAACTCAGTATTGCCTAGGTGAGGCTATGTGATATAACCTGAATACCGACATATGATAGGCTGATGTGCCTCCCTCAAATCATCCATAATAGGTCTGCAAACCAAGATATGCTCCCATGCCCATATCTACAAAATAGGACACATGTTGCCATGCTCTTCACCTCTTGATAGGAAATATTATGCATCTCATGGTACACATGCGCGAGTAAGCATGAACCCCAACCTAATATAACTGGACAAGTAAGAAATCTCTCTAGCATTCTACCCCATCCACATAAGAATCCCTTTTGTCCTATGTCAGGCATAATGAAACAACCAATCATGCCAGCCAAAACGCAAGCAAGAGGGTACTCTACACCATACCTACTCAACAAATCATTCTAACTGATAGCATGATCAAGGATAGTTTCATCATGGAAAATGCATCTGAGAGAATCAATGCCCAATCATGGAGTTTAATCGTAATCTACCTTATCTCCAGCAAACGGATTCCTCAAAATCCTGTAAATATCCTTAGGAGTGATCGTCATCTCTCCAACTGACAAATGAAAAGTGTTATGCTCAAAATGGAAACACTCAACCAATGCAATCAACAAACCATGATTCACATGGATATCAGGCATTTGCAACAAGTATCCAAATCCACACAGCCTAATGTGACCTCTCTATGCATCTGATAAGTCACACACTAATCTCATAGTCGGCGGATATGTACACTGAAACTGAATATTAGACAACTAAACCTACAAAATTGAACACAAAAATCGTCAGTACATGATCAAATTTGCGCTAAGAATGTGTTAAACATGCTAAAGAATCCAAATTTACAACATTGAAAATTAAAAATTGTTGTTTGGACCTTCAAAAATACTTGTTGTTTTCCATACGAGTTACCACAATCAAGCAAAAACTCGTACGATAAAACATTACGTGCCGCACAAATAAACACTCTTATACGACAATTAAATGATCTCTGAAGAACACTCTCGTACGATACAAGGGTAGACACCATAAGACAAACTGTATATGACCATAGGACAAAACACAAATTGCCAAATACTCGTATGAGAAACAGTAATGAACCGCACGATAAAATGACACAAGACAACTTTGCACGAAATTAAAAATGCGAAATTCAACAAAAAATTTAAAAATAAGAAATGAACAAGGCTTGAGATTGATCACTTACTACTGGGGGATAGTTCCAAGGCCGATTATGTCGACTCTAGCACTCGAATTGATGCTCTTGAATAGGAATTGCCATTTTTCTTCGCAGAAGGTTTTTCAAATTTTTAACTTTGAGAGGTAAAAATGAATTGACAAAGACACATTGAACCCCTTATATAGCCCAAACCCTAATTTTCAAATTTTCTCCAATGGACATAAAATTTTTACCCTTGCCTAAATCGCCTAACATGAGTCCATTTTCGAGACCGAAATTGAAATCTGACGTTAATTTTCTAGTCAAAATTTCACAATGTTGACCACTTAGCACTTTCATCCTCAAGTCAATTTTTGAATCAGTTTGCGCTCAATTCAACTCTGATCTCAAATTAATTCTTACATCAATCTTCATGCTCAACTCATCATCACTAAATCTTTTTATCTTTTCAAAATTGCCTAAAATTGTTGTACCCTCGCTATCTTTCGATTTCGCTCCCGAGGGGGCATACTCATTACATATTTTCAGTGATTATCATTATTCAAAAGAGATATTTTTCAAATCTTCATCTAAAGTCAAGTAGAAATCTTTTCAGTCAAAGAAAATCAATTAAACCTTGTCACTAGGGGCATCTTAACTAAATCACATCGTATTAAGTTGAGATTCTTTGATGTCAAATAAAGAAATCTCTAGGGGTATATCAATTTTTTGTCCTTCTCGGAATCAATCTTCAAATTGGTGTTCAGTTTCATCACATCAAATCAAATTGGACATTCTCTCTTTCTCAGTCGATTCTTTTTCAATCAAGTTTGGAATCAGTTTTATCTCACTTTGCTCAGTTGATTCTTGTTCAATCAAGTTCAGAATCGGTTCTCTCGCTTTGCTCAGTCGATTCTTGTTCAATCAAGTTCGGAATTGGTTCTCTCTCTTTTCTCAGTCGATTCTTGTTCAATCAAGTTTGGAATTGGTTTCATCTCTTTGTTCAATCTAGTTCAATCAAGTTCTAGATTGATGCTCGTTTCTTGATCCATCAAGTTCAAGAATGGTATATCGCTCTTTGTCGGTCCTAGCTCAATCAAGTTCGGGATCGATAGCGCTTTAATCAATCTATTCAATTTCATTGCTTCAAATCAAGTTGAACATCTTGCTCTTCATCAGTTTGTGATCCATCAAGTTCATCGGTTTGTGATCCATTAATTCAAAGAGGGGCAAATGTAATACCCTAAAAATGGTCCCCTTATCTCGACAACATCACCAAGGTCCTAACCAAAGGTAATTAAATCAACCTTGAGCACCTAATTAATTAATTCTTCAATCATTAATGTTACATGCAAATTAATCACTCTATATTAATTAAATAATCATTTAATTAATTAATCATTCCAAGTAAATCATTTTGATCAGTTATTCTATTTATTTAATTAAATATCCTAGCATATTTAATTAATAAATTTGTCATTTAATCATAAAAAAATAGAATTAATTTACAAAAAAAGAATTAAATTGAGAAAAGAAATCAACTTGAGATATTTCTTTTTCTAAAATTGAGATAACTTGAGAAATTTCAGAAAAAGCAATTAAATTGAATTAATCATTTTCTCTAAAATTAAAACTCAAAGATTTTCTTGAGGAAAGAGGTTCAGTTGCATTGAAAAGGTTTTTTCTAAATAAAAGTCTTGAGCAATTTTTGTCTCACGTGCATGGAATCAACTAATTTTACCTCGAGTGCATGGAATCAACTAATTTTATCTCCAATACAAACTCAGACTTATAATTCGAATGCATTCAATTGGGCTATAATTGGAATCTATCTCAAGATTAACTTAATCTGATCTCCTTTGAAACTAAGTCAAAGAACTCAATTATTTCAATTAACCTGGATTGTTATTTTTCTTGAGGAATCTCAACCACTCATTGTTAATTGATCTTGACTGTTGGTCTCTCTTTTAAGTCTCTATAAATTAAGCCCTTCATCTCTCATTCAAGATACTCTAGAGATTTATTGTTATTATGCAGTTTTTGCTCTAGAGTCATTGAAAATATTGTGCTTTGGGATTATTGCATCTTAGTTTATCTCTTTGTATACTTAGTTTAATCATGATTGCTTGAATTCATCTAGCTTAATATTCATTCATCTAGCTTAATATTCATTCATCTAGCTTAATATTCATCCATCTAGCTTAATCTTGCATCCATTTAGCTTAATCTTGTGCTCATATAGATTAAATCCTCCATCTTGGTATAGTCTAGTCACTGGTATTACTTAGACAAATATGAGAGCAAGTCTATACTCGCATCTTTTAGAAGGCAATAGGTCAATTTGTTATGGTTTTTATATTTAAAATTATATCTGTCTAACCATGCATGCAATGATTTATTGAAGTGTATGTGCCTTACAACTTGTAGATTACCACTTTTCACACACATAGTATTCAAATTTGGTTCCCTAATTACCCTGCATGAGTAGCGGAGTTGGCTTGGGTCATGGGTTTGCTTCCCATTAGTTCGGGGTTTGACTCTGAGGCCCGAGCCTACCCGATGCACGTGGTTTGTGGGCTATTGCATGCATCCCCAAGGGATTAGTCTTGCCCCATCTCACCTCTTCCTTACCCCAATTTGGCAATAAAATAAAACCAAGGTAAGGTGGGTTGGGTATTGTGCTAGGTCATGGAGATACCCTTGTGGTTACCCAAAAAAAAAATTTTGGTTCCCTGATTATTTTCTTAGTAGTATATTTCCTAAATGAAATCCCTGGTATTGGGAAGATTTAATGAGATTATGATAGACCAGTGGAAGTTCAAATAAAGAAAGGTTTGCAGGGTTTGGATGACACACTAGCACAAAAATTTTCTTTATGAGGATATTTTAGATCATTTCAAGCAACAATGCAAGGTAGAGAAAAGATCCTTAAAGAGATTGTTGAGAAATATAATAAAACCATTTTCTTCATGATTGATAAGAATCACATGGAGGCAGTTGGGTTGAGAACCATTTGGATCATGCCCATGGGGTATGAGGTGGATGCAAACACTCTTGATACATATGCTCAACACCTGTTAAGTCAACTGGTGGATGATAAAGAAGAAAGGTTTGGTACATACAAAGAAAAAGACTTAGACTTGCACAAGAAATTCATCGAGTTGACAATGAAGAGGAAAGTACGAAATGAGGTTGAGGAGATAGCAGATCAAATGGGAATATCTAAGGAGTATATGCAAAGGGAAATAGAACAAAATATACTAAAGGAGGAAGATATGGCAACGCCCAAGAAGTCAAAACCTATTCCCACTCCTCCAAATCAAGCCAAGCCAAGATAGTATTAGTCTACACCTACCTTCAGTATGCAGAAGCCCATTCATCCACCTAAGTCACCAACAACATCATCCGATGGGGCGGAGAAGAGGAAGGATAAAGCAGGCAAAGAGTGTATGTTTTCGCCACTGTTGAGGATACAAAGACTGAATTTGATGAAGAAATGAAAGAGGTGAAGAAGATAACCACCTATGCTAGAGTGGTGAAAAAACCACAATTCGATGGATTCTAGTAGTCAAAGAAGCCAAGAGCAGAAACTGAGTCATCCAGAAAAGCCAGAGCAAGAAAAAAATAGAAGTCAGAATTTGATGCAGCTCTCAAATCCAGTAAAATTGAAGGTACATTTGAAGTTGTTCCCCTGTCGACCTTGAAAGAGTTAATTGATAAAATTATTAAGGATGGGAATTTGAAAAATGTGCCTGTATATTATAAAAAATTTGATGATAAAGATCAGAGGGCAATTGAGGAAGCAGTTGTTGAATACATGGATGTCTATAGAAAGGCATTGATAGAACTTTCATCCATGATCCTGAAAAGCCTATATGACATTTTGGATGCAAGAAGACATACAACTAGTCTAGAGGATGAGAGAATAAAGGAGTATGTAATAGTAAATCTATCCTTAGTCATTTATAAAGCTGAAGTTATTAGATTATTAAAGCTAGGAAAGGATAAATTTCGAAGTAAGAAGAGGGTAAATAAGCTTATGCTCGGCAAGATAGATGAAGTAACCAAAGAGACAAAGACAATTTTAAAACAATTTTTGATAGATCAAAGAATTGATGTGAATCTGGAATAACCATCTCAGGACACATTTGTTCCAAAAGTACATGTAGCTTCTCTTGAAAAGAAAAAGGATCAAACATCAAAGAAAGATATTCCAGAAGAAAAGTCTAGGGTACAATCCGCAGTTGATGATGTTAATGCCAATGTTGATATCTCTGGTGACACTGTAAAGGAACCTTTGGTAATTGAAGTTGTTTCAAAAAAGGTAGCTAAGGAGATAGTGGGTGTGGATAAGGATAAGGATGATGGTGAGAAAGGTGAAAAGGATGAGAGTGCAGAGGTTGCAGATAAGGAGAAAGGAGAGGAGAAGGTAGATCAAGCTCCAACAACAATGGCAAGAGACACTGGTGTTGATAAAGGGAAACAAGTTGCTACCGATTTAGATGACTTTGGTCAAGAACCTATTGATCTAAGCTCCTTATCTCCCATTCAAGAATTAAAGATGGCAATTCTCACTCAAGCTAAATCTAGTGAGGACTTGCTTAAGTCCCATTTTGTTGATAAAGAATTGATATCATTGGCAGGAGACATGTTGGAGAAAATTATGCCATCTTTCAAACCATAATCATCTGATCCCTCTGGTAAGATTAAGAGTTTGATAAATGATGTAGATTTTCATTTTGATTCTTTGGAGAAGGCAACAAATATCAATATTTTAAATCAGTTCAATGCTATGTGATTAAAACAATTTTTAAAGATGATTGAGGATGATAGAGTCAGTTTGGAAACTGCACTGAAAAGTATTCAAGATTCTCTTGACGAAGGTGGTAATATATACAAGTCATGTCTAATTTTTCCAAAGTTCACTATAGACATTGACAAGAAAATAAGGGAATATGAAGGCCAACTAGCTAATGTATCTCAGTCATATGCACCTCAATCAATTCTAGCTAGCAGTTTTGAACCCCAAGTTTTGAGATTATTAGATAAGATTAAAAGTTTGACTTGGGAGAAGGAAAGGATTTTGAGTAGAGTTGGAGAGGTGAGGAGTCTTATCACATTGTGGATAGATTCTTTGATGAGTAGCATGAAGGATGCTAAGGATGCACTAAATAAGCCCATTTCAATAGATAGAAGAGGAGCATAAATGCATGCTTACCTTTTTCAGTAGAATATCAACTTTTTGGAGAGCTTGAAGAAGGCATGGGATAACCATTTGCTATCCCTTAGAATAATTTTTGCAGACATATTCAAATTTTTGTGAGCAAATGTACATATCTTTGTATATCAATTTTGGTGGATTCCTATCTTTGGTATTGTTGTCAAAGGGGGAGAGAGAAGAGTGAAAAATGGTGTAAATTCTCAGGGGGGGCTTGTATATTCTTGATGAGTTTGACATTTTGAAGTTCTATAGTCATGAGTGTACAGTTCATTTTTCATAGTGTTGCCATCAATGCCAAAGGGGGAGATTGTTGGAAAGAGACACTGTTCTAATGAAGATTGGTGCATGATTAATGTTTAGGGGTTGTCATTAATGACAACTCAGTGTAGATATCACATTCAGTGTTCATAGATTGGACTTATTGGAAGTCATTTTTTTTATTGGCATAACTCTGGAAGGTGGAACACAATAACCGATAGAGAATGAGATCATGGTGCGCATCTTGTTATTGGTGATGTAATTTTAGTTGCGGTGATTAAGGCAGATGATTCAAGGTTTGAGGTAGCTTATCTTGTGATCCTGATATCTAGTGTTGATTCATGAGAAAGTTTAGAGGTTTGGTATCTGTTAATTCAGTTAGGGCATAACTATTTTGGTGTAACATGTGTTGTAGATTTGTTGGGTTGATTTGGGCGATTGGTTTCATATTCGAGGTGATTGGGCTGACTTGTGGGAATCTTATTATTTTGTATTTGTGGGCAGATTGAGATGACTTGGTGATACATTTTTCATGTTGCGTGTTATGCATTTTTTGGAAGCCGACATGGTTAATGGTTCTTTTTGTTGGTGTAAATACATAAGATCAATTTGGGTGATCATTTTGATGAATTTTATGAGTGAGGAAAGTATGTATGAATGAATTTGCAAGGTTGATGAATGTAATTGAAGATTTTGGCCAGATAACAGATGAGTTACATAAGATAATATGAGCCTAATCGGAACTACTTTTTGGCATAGTTAGATGCTATACTTCAGTTCATTCATTATGGTTATCAATTGTAATATCCTGTAAGGTAGTGAGCCTTCCTTTGGGTTGTAGCCTTTTTTTGTAATTGAGCAGTGAGCTCTAGGCAGTGTGCCTGAATGCAAGTGCATTTCCCTTATGTAATATTATCATACTTCTGGCCATAGTATAATAATATTGTGGGTTCAAATCCCATCATGGTTTTCCCCTTTTTGGGTTTCCACGTAAAAATCTTCTTGTTATGGTTGTGTGGTTAATTGCTTTAAGTTTCTGCACTTTTCTCTCTTTGTTATGCATCTGATGGTTTAAGAATCAAATTAGCAAGATTGAAAATTGTAAAACACTAATTCACTCCCCCTCTCAATGTTCATTAATTCCAACACAAAAAACTACAAATTTTGAACCTGTTGATGAGTTGAGACTTTTTCATATTTTTATCTTCGGAACTCTTGAGTTTTTGTTATCTTTTGGTTTGCATAGTAGTAGTGATGTATTGAAAGTTGACTATATGTATTCCATATGTTAATCCTGAACTTATTAAATCATGTTTTATCCTTGTCAATCTATTCCTGCAGCCATGCCATTTATTCCTGCAGCGATGTGATTTATTCTTGTTCCCATGCGGATTATTTAGGGCAAGATCATGTGTGAAATTAATAGATGTGTTGATTAAGTAAAATGAGAATGTATGTTCTTGTATGTTATTTCTTTTGTAGTGTAGGTAATAAATGATGTCGCGGTGGATATTCTCCTATTGGGCCTGTTGAAGGGAAGGATACGTTAGTGATAACTGAAGATCAAACCGTAGAAGAGCTGAGCAAGCATAAGGGATGACATAAGTGGAGCAATCAATTGATACTACCAATGTCTAACTTAAGTGGGTATTGAAGTTGTAAATACCGCCACCGTATGTTACAACTGTGGTTCAATTTAGATCCACGTCTCCTGCAGCATAAATCCAGTCATCTCTTTTATTGGTTAAATCACCTGCCTCTTCTTCTCAGCATGATTTGTGTTGTCTATTGTAGATGATTTGTTTTTAATAAGAATCTCTTCTTCTTCTCAGGGTGGGTTAGACAGAAAAGAGAAAAGAATTGAGCAGAGGATTTTCATAAGTATTTTTGAGTTTATTTTCATATTGAATCATGTAATGACTTTCCAGAATGATGAATAAAATTATGTTATTATTATCTTTTAAGATTTGTTTTCTGGGAAGCCTGGTATCACTCATCCAAGGGGGCCCACTTGGTGAGTGTTCTTGTGCATTCATTAAAATTAGTTTTCTTTCCTTAGCCACAGTAGAAGTTTTTGCATTGACTGTTCCTATAGCCACTGGAAACAAATCCACTGACTGTTCCTGTAGCCAAGCCAGAATAGAGTAACTTCTATTTATCAGGATTGAATTTATCCAGTATTGCTTTTATGAGTTTATGCAAAAGTCTTCCTGTAGCCTTTTCATAGTTTCCATTCTTGTTTACCTTTTCCGTATAATGTTAGTTTCTGCAGTAATGCAGAATAGCTGTGTCAGGAACTTAGTGCATATATAGTGCAGACCCATTTCAAGTATTACATCCCTGGGTTGACAATCAAATGAACACTAGCTATGAAAATAGTGACTTTACCAAATGAATGTCCAAACTGCGGGTTGAGGCTTCAACTAGAGTTATTATTCTTATTGTTGGGTTAAACATTTTTGGTGTCATTGTCGGGGGAAGGTGTCAAACTAAGAACTTGTTATGGTTATTGTCTTTTCAGTTTTCAATTAATTGTTTTTTTGTCATACTTGATTGTTCAAAAAATTTCATGAATCTGCATGCATAGGCGAAGAAGAGATGTTCTAGGTAGATTTTTGCCCAGTCATCCTAATCATGCATAAAATAATTCCTCAGATATAAATCCTTTTGTTGAACTTTATCAAGCCCCAGAGAATTTGAATCACCCTGAATCTGAATTCCCAGAAGGTGGTCTTCATTTCCTCTTTGGACCTTAATAAGAAGAATTTCATATAGTAACAACCCCCACAAGTCCAATGGAAGGAAACCCACCTCCTAGTGGAAATAATCCACCACCACAAATAGACCCAACATTTGAGTTCCCCATATCTAATCAGCATGATAATGCCAATCTCAAGAACATTCCAGCATCTTCCCTCCCTAAATTCTATGGATTGGTGACAGAGGATCCAGACACATTTGTGGTTTGAGTTTGATGTTCTCTGTAGGAGTTTTGACTATACTACAGATGCCCATAGACTCCAAATATTTCCTGCAACCTTGAAGGAATCATCTTTAAGATGGTTTATGAGCTTGGGTAGTAGCACAATCAATACATGGGATGAGATGAAATGGTTGTTTCTTGCAAAATATAAAGATTATTGTAGAGGCACTGATCGTCATGGGGATGATATCTTTAGAATGACATAGAAGGAAGATGAGAGTCTTGAAGATTATCTGGAGAGGTTTTTGTTTAGTGTCAAGAAGTCCAAACATAGTACTCTAAATGAAGATTCCTTCAAGTTGATATTTTTTAGGGGAATCGGTGATGAATGCACTAATTCTTTGGATCTTATGGGAGGAGGTGATATTACACAGTCCACTTGGGCTGAAATAGGACACATTTGTAAGAAGTATTCTAGATCTTCTTCTAAGAAGAATAGGTGTTTCAAGCCAGGAACACCTTTATCAACATCTGGTACTGGAGTTTCTAGAATGGAACTTAGTCACTTATTGAAGGACTTAAAGGAGGACATCATAAATAATATGGCTACTCAGTTGGATACACTTTCAGTTAAGAAGAAGCATGAAGAAGCTGATGCATTTCTTGCAGAATTTTATCCTCACTATAGACATCAAAAGAAGGATTGCAGATGTAAAATAGTTGCAAATGTGGATGTTCCTGAGTTCAAGCCAATACAAGGTGAGGATGAGAAAGTATTGTATGTTTCTCAAAGAAGGACAAATTTCCAAAGACAAGGTATGCCTCCGGATCCACTTTCTTTTTTTGGTTATAGTGAAATTCTTATGTACCAAATAACCAATGGCAACCACCATATGCTCAAAATCTTGGTAATTATCAAAACTAGTACTGTTCTCAAGGCCAAGGGAAACCTTTTTCTAATCAAATGCCACAAGGGAATTGGTATCCACCTCAAAGCCAAGGAAGTCAGTTTCAAGAGAAATGGCAACCTACTCCTCAATGGAGGGGGAGTCAACCATGGACTGCCCAATCTTCTGGTTATCAATAGCCTATTCAGCAGCCACAACCTCTTGCAATAATGCCTCCTCCTGCAACCACTATAGTCCCACCTAATCCAATGCAATTGCCTACTCAAACACTACCAAATCCTAATATTAAATCTCAGCAACAATATCAAGCTTATTCAGCTGATCTTAATCAATACCCAACCTATTCTCTATCTCTAAGTGATATTCACCTCCGATCTGGGACAAAACTACCTAATCCATCTCCTCCAGTTATCACTGAGGTACAAGAAGAACAAGAAATCTCTGATCCAATAGATACAATACCTCAGAAGTAGATATTACCACCATTTCCCCAGAGATTGCAAGAAAAAGAAGTTCTCACAGAACAAGAGCAATGTTTTGATATTATAGATCAACTAAAGCATTTTTGTGTTAAAATACCATTGTTGCAAGAAATAAAAGATGTTCCTATATATGGTAAGGCACTGAGAAGAGAATGTCTAAAAAAACCTGGTAGGAAGAAGAAGGATCCACAAACAGTGCATGTTATGGGTCAACTAGTAGATATTATGTTAGGCAAGGTTGCAATTCCAAAATATTTTGATCTAGGTAGTCATGTTGTAAGTATAGTCATTATTGGCAACTAGATAAGAAATGTTTTAATTGATTTAGGGGCAGCCATTAATGTGATGAAAAGAGAAGTAATGAAACAACTTGAAATCAATGGTCTAATGCCTACACCCACAGTTCTACAGCTTGTTGATAGCTCTACAGTGAGACTAGATGGTATGATTGAAGATGTAGTGGTTATTTTGGATTCTTGGGAATACCATGCAGACTTTATGATTCTATCTCCAAAGGCAACATTGGGAGGATATCCGGTAATTTTGGGAAGACCTTGGCTTGCCACAACTAATGCATATATTGGATGTAGATCACGGGATATGACTATTTCAGATGGGAACTCTACAAAAACATTAGCCTTGTATTCTCCTGCATAACCCCAATATGATCAACAACAATCCGTTTAGCCTATTTTGGGAGAAGAATCTAAGGAAGTTGACTCTATTAATCACCTTATGATGATTAATCGAGGGCCATTCATGCAATTACATGATGAAGACTCAATTCTTTATAAAATTATGATAAATGTGTTGATACAAGAACATCAATTACAAGAGTTGGTTCTGAATATTGCAGGTTTAAACTTTCCTACAGCCACTAATATATTGCATACTCTATTGCCGCAGGAAGTCTCTTCTTCTCATTTTTCTGATATGAACCAAATTGATCTTACTATCAAGATAGAATTTGATTTGAATAAATGTTTGAATATCAATAAAGATCTTTCAGATACTCAAAAAGGGACCCTCGTGGACTTGCTGAAATGTCATAAAAATGCTTTTGCATGGGATTACAAAGATATGCATGGGATAGATCCAATAGTTTGCACCCACCATATCTATATAAAAGAAGAACGTTGCCCACTCAGACAACCGCAAAGAAGAATCAATCCTACATTAAAAGAAATAGTTAAAGAAGAATTGCAAAAATTGTTAAAGGCTGGATTTATCTATCCTATCTCTGATAGCCAATGGGTATCACCTTTGGTAATAGTCCCTAAGAAAGGAGGAAAATGGAGGGTATGTGTTAATTATAGAGCCTTAAACTTAGCAACAAGAAAATATCATTTTCCATTACCATTTGTGGTTCAAGTATTGTATTCTTTGGCTGGTAAAAATATATTTTTGATTTCTTGATGGATTAAGTGGTTACAATCAAATTCTGATAGCCCTGGAGGATCAAGAAAATACAACATTTACTTGTCCTTGGGGCACATATGCATATTTTGTTCTTCCTTTTGGGTTGTGTAATGCTCCATCCACTTTTCAAAGAGAAATGATTAGTATCTTTTCTAATATTTCTCAAGACATCATGGAAATCTATATGGGTGACTTTACAACTTATGGTTCTAAATTTGAACAAGCATTAGGGAGCCTAAAATTTTTTTTGTAGCAATGTGAGGACTATATTTTGTCATTAAATAGTGACAAATGCTTCATCATGATGCAGGAAGGAATAGTCCTTGGTCATCATACCTCTGTAAAAGGAATATAGGTGGATCCAACAAAGATTGAAGTCATTCAGCATATCAATGCCCCTGTGAAGCAAAAAGATGTAAGAAGTTTCCTTGGTCATGTTGGATACTATAGAAGGTTTATCAAAGATTTCAGCAAAATTGCAAATCCCTTATATCCATTGCTTACCAAGGATATGAAATTTAAATGGACCTCTGCATGCAATGAATCTTTCTTAAAGCTTAAGCATGCCTTGACTCAAGCACCAGTTCTTAAAGGTCCAAATTTGTCTTTACCATTTCAAATTCATACAGATGCATCTGATTATGCAATAGGGGCAGTATTAGGATATAAGATTGATGAATTGGAAAGTGCAATATATTATATTAGCAAGAACTTACAGGGACCTGAGTTAAATTACATGGTCACTGAAAAGGAAATGTTAGTTGTTATATATGAACTCAACAAATTCAGGCACTATATCACAGGATATCCCATATTTGTGCATACAGATCATACTGCAATCAGATATCTCATGAATAAGCCTTCAATTACTGGTAGATTAGCTCACTGGTTATTGTTGATGCAAGAATTTGATATCACAGTTGTTGATAAAATAGGGAAGTCTAATGTGGTTGCAGACTATCTTTCAAGACTTCAATTGCAAGAGGATTCTACAGTGATAGATGATGCTTTTCTAGATGAATTTATTTCTTATACAAGCCCACACTCCCTGGTATACTGATATTGCCAACTATTTAGCTACTGCTAAAATGCCAATTAATTTTTCTCCTAAGGAAAGAAGGTTGTTAGTAGAAAAAAGTTTTAACTTCTCATGGATTGCTGATTGTTTGTTTTATGCTGGGCCTGACCAAGTCATGAGAAGATGTGTAAGGGAAGATGAAACATATGATATCTTGTATGCATGTCATGGTGAGCCATGTGGAGGACATTTTGCTGCCAAAAGAAAAACACTCAAAGTACTAAATACAAGATACTATTGGCCCACATTACACAAGGATGCAACACAATATACAAGGAAATGTGATAGATGCCAGAGTATGGGAATACATACAAAATATAATGAGATGCCATTATATCCACAAATATCAGTAGCACCATTTGATAAATGGGGTTTATATTTTGTTGGCCCAATTGATCCACCTTCTAATGGCAAATCCTACATTTTGGTATGTACAGATTATGTAACAAAATGGGTGGAAGCTCGTTCCATGACACATGAAAGAGATAATAAGGTGGCTGAAATTCTTTATGAAGAGATATTTACAAGATATGGAGTACCAAGAGAAATTATATCAGACTAGGGCCCACAATTTACTTCAACATTGATTGTAGCTTTGGTACATGAATACAATATAGGACACAAGAAGTCTACTCCATATCATCCACAAGCTAATGGGAAGGTAGAAGTTACAAATAGGGACCTTGAGGCTATTCTTACCAAAACAATATTTATTCATAAAAAATACTTGTCTCATAGGCTTTCAGAAGCAATTTGGGCATATAGAACAACTTGGAAAACACCAATTGGTTTTACACCTTTTGAGATGGTTTATGGAAAATAAGCAATGATGCCTATTGAATTTGAGCATAAAAATCTAAGGATAGCTTTGCAATTAAATATGATATTATCTGAAGCACAAAAGGAATGTATTCAGCAATTAAAAGCTCTAGATGAATGGAGGAAAATGGTTGTCCAAAAGATAGAACTGATCCAAAATCAGAGATCAAAGTGGCATGATAAATATATCAAAGAGAAGAAGTTCAAAGCCAGTGACTGGGCACTATTGTATAACTCCATATATAAAGATTCTATGGGGAAGCTGCAAACCAAGTGGTTAGGTCCATATGAGATAGAAGAAGTTTTCAATAATGGAGTTCTTTGTTTGACCACAATTGACCCTATTTGGTTTAAGATTTTGGTGAATGGTCACCGATTGCATTTGTATCATAAGTCGGCCACTAAAGAGGCATTCCTGCAACAATTTGGCCAAAACAATGAAACACAAGTTCCTGCAACAACAGACAAGGTTCTTGCAGCAACTGATAAGCTTCCTGCTGCAATTGAGCAAAGTAATAAAGGTAACGTTCTTGCAGCCACTGCAATGAACATGCTTGTCGCTTCATAATTCTTCTCACATCATTTCATAATAAATATTTCCATATCTTATTGGAATATTATTCTCCATAAATAAAATTCCATCCATGTCATTCCATCCCACTTTGTTATATGTCATTTCACTTCATTTTGCCATCAATTTCGTACGACTGTAGGTATGTACATATTGTGTTTTATTTTAATTACGCATTTATTATTTCATTATGATTAAGCCTTTCTAAATCTCTGTACACTCCCCAAAATCTCGTCAGCTTGTGTGGACACATGCTAAGTTAAGTTGGGGGGGTGCTTTATGGTTTGGTTTCCAAAGTTAGTGATTATTTGTCCTTTTCGGTACTTAGAATTGATTGCTTGCCATCATTGTTTTAACAAGTTATTATTTCACGCAAGGAAATAATAAATTATGCTGCCGAAATTGAGATATGTATGGAATTTTCAATTTAGTAAGTCTGTCAGATATTTTGTTCCTCCGTTTCTCAGCTACAGAGTGTTCTATACCAACAGAGTAAGAAATGGGTGGTGATCCAATCCGCCATGAGCCAACAGTCCATGAAGTGTTGTTGGAGGATGCTCTTTGTGAGCATTATTTTAGACACCATGGCTGGATTGATTACTTTTTGAAAATCAGAGACTTTAATGAAGAAATAGTTGCAAAGTTTATGCATTCCTTCAATGAAGAAGAAGCTACTATTAAAGGTTTAAGGGTTATTGCTATAGAGCAGTGAATAGATGAAGTAACAGGGTTTCTGCAGGAAGGAGAATTATTTCCAGAATCAAAAGATGCAAGAAGCACCAGGGCAGAATTTACAATTCTCATAGATGGACCTTTAACGGTGGACAAGCAAGGAACTAGAAGAGTTTCCCTACTAGAAGAGTGGCCTCAGGTAGCTTTGTATGTCATGAAATACATTACTTATGAAGGGAGATATTCAAATCTACATTCACCACATTTTAAATTACTTAGTCATTTATGGCATGGTCAGAGGGTGAATGTCCCTACTTTTTTATACCACCTCATTTCTACAGTGCTAAAGAAACGCAGAAGAATGGAATTCATTTCGTCAGCCATCATGGTTTGGTGAAATTACTTGTAGAAAATTCTCTTAGAGATGTTTCACAGATGGAATGGGGAGTATTTGAGGATATATTGCAGTTTAGGGATGAAGATGCTCCTGTTGTAGAGGATCCACCAGTTGAAGAAGAAAATATGGCAGAACCCTCTTCTCCCATAGTTGCTACAGAGGATGATTTGCTCATTGTTGAAGGAGTTGCAGTTATTGTGGAAGAAGAGATGGGTGAAGCAAATGTGGAGAAACCCTCCACTTCTCTTCAAAGAGAGTCACCAATTGCTAAGAGAAAAGGGAAGGAACCTATGGCCCATCCGCATTCAACTCAAATTTCTCCTACAGCCAAGAGACGTAGGACAAAAAGAAAAACTCTTGCAGCAACTAAAACCATTCCTACTACCACTCCAAAAGTTTATGTGAGAAGAGCACCAAGTAGGACACAGAAAGCTCATCCAGCAGGTGATCTGGTAGAGTTTATTGCAGTGGAAACATCAAAAGAAGGAAGCCCTGTAGATATTGAAATACAAGAAGAAGGAAGCCTTGCGGATGGTGAAATCCAGGTAGAAGTTGATGAATATAGACTTTCAAATCTTTCTTTTGTGGCACAGCAACTTGAGGAGGTTATTGAAGAAATTCCACAACAACTTGAGGAGGCTATTGAAGAAATTCCACAAAATCTTGAGGAAACTGCTGGAGATATTTCACAGCAGCCTAAAGATTTTGTTGGAGAGATTCTAGAGCAGTTTGAAGAGACTATTAGAGACACTTCACAACAGTTTGAGGAAAATGTTGGAGACACTTCACAACAGTTTGATGAAAATGTTGGAGAGATGCCAGCACAGATTGATGAAATTATTGAAGAGATCCCACGGCTGAAGGTAACACCTATTAGACCTCCTTCATCCCTAAGTAGTTTATCTATTGCTTTAACATTTTATAGACAATGGAATAGAGAGGGATAGATTGCAAGGGATTATTGATAAACAACAAAAAGAAATTGAAAAGAGGGATAACAAAATTGAGGAATTAGAGGCTAAGGTTGAAACAATTGCTAGTATGGTCCCCGAATTGATGCAATGTAGGCCACCTCCAAGGGTTTATGTTGTGCATTTGAAGGAGAGGTATTTAAATTTCAAATTGAACCGTATTGTTAGGGAGCTTAGCCTCTCTTTAGAAACCCCTGAAGAATTTTATTATGCTTACTAGACTTCTCCAGCAGCTATGAAGAATTTGTTATGTAAATTTTATTTACATAACTATGATGTACCTCAGACAGTGAGTGGAATCCTTTTCTATGTATTGGTGATATCCATATCAAAGATTTAATGTCATGGATCCAAAATGAGATCACCATGGGGGCACAAGCCAGGGCGTATAAAGATTTAGAGTTTGACTGTCCATTGCCATTGAGGAAGCAAGCAAAAGAACCAGGGGTTCTTTATTATGAATGGCAGAAATTACTAGTAAGAGATGATGTTAGGAAAATAGTGCTTCCAATGAGAGAAGAGATATACCAGTCATATGAGAATTTAGTTCAGACTGATAGTGCAGCTGCAATAGATGGGTTAACTCAACGCTGGAATAACTTACCAAATAAATTGAAGCAGGGAGAACCTTATTCACTGCAAAATTTTCATGTAGCTATGCAGAGAGCCCCCAAAAATATACAACTAGGCAGAGGGAAGACCAACAACTGGCTACCACTAATCTTCCAGCCTCCTATTCTTATCTGGCCACTATTAGGATGTCACCCTATGGATTAGCCTTATAATGTAGTTACGGAAGAATCAGGCAGATGGTCCAGGCTAGAAAAGATGAAAGGATTCTACTGGAATTTAGCTTCAGGAGGAATAGGTCAAGGAACCATTGGTGATCTGAGAGTTAGTACAAGAGTCATAAATTTACCTTTTGCTGTAGGATCAGCAAGCTCTTAAAGTTGGGGGGCATGATGAGTTGAGACTTTGTCACATTTTTATCTTCAAAACTCTTGAGTTTTTGTTATCTTTTGGTTTGCATAGTAGTAGTGATGTATTGGAAGTTGACTATATGTATTCCATATGTTAAGCCTGAACTTATTAAATCATGTTTTTATCTTTGCCAGTCTATTCCTGTAGCCATGCCATTTATTCCTGCAGCCATGTGATTTATTCCTATTACCATGCGGATTATTAAGGGCAAGATCATGTGTGAAATTAATAGATGTGTTAATTAAGTAAAATGCGTATGTATGTTCTTGTATGTTATTTATTTTGTAGTGCAGGTAATAAATGATGTTGCAGTGGATATTCTCCTATCATGCCTATTGAAGGGAAGGATACATAAGTGATAACTGAAGATCAAACCGTAGAAGAGTTGAGAAAGCGTAGGGGACAACATAAGTGGAGCAATCAAGTGATACTACCAATGTCTAACTTAAGTGGGAATTGAAGTTGTAAATATCACCATAGTATGTTACAACTGTGGTTCGGTTTAGATCCATGTCTCTTGCAGCATAACTCTAGTCATCTCTTTTATCGGTTAAATCATCTGCCTCTTCTTCTCAGCGTGATTTGTGTTGTCTATTTTAGATGATTTCTTTTAAATAAGAAGCTCTTCTTCTTCTCAGGGTGGGTTAGACAGAAAAGAGAAAAGAATTGAGCAGAGGATTTTCATAAGTATTTTTGAGTTTATTTTCATATTGAATCATGTAATGACTTTCCAGAATGACGAATAAAATTATGTTATTCTGATCTTTTAAGAGTTGTTTTCTGGGAAGCCTGGTATCACTCATCCAAGGGGGCCCACTTGGTGAGTGTTCCTATGCATTTGTTAAAATTAGTTTTCTTTCCTTAGCGGTAGTAGAAGTTCTTGCGTTGACAATTCCTGTAGCCACTAGAAATAGATCTACTAACTGTTCCTACAGCCAAGCCAGAACAGAGTAACTTCTATTTATCAGCATTGAATTTATATAGTATTGCTTTTATGATTTTATGCAGAAGTCTTCTTGTAGCCTTTTCATAGTTTCCATTCTTGTTTACCTTTTCTGTATAATGTTAGTTGCTGCAGTAATGTAGAATAGCTATTGTAGAAACTTAGTGCATATATAGTGCAGACCCATTTCAAGTATTACGTCCCTCGGTTGACAATCAAATGAACACTAGCTATGAAAATAGTGACTTTACCAAATGAATGTCCAAACTTCGGGTTGAGGCTTCAACTAGAGTTATTATTCTTATTGTTGGGTTGAACACCTGCATCCTTCAAAATTTTGAATTTCTCCTAAGCATACTGAGAATCTTATCTTAAATACTCAAAAAATGACCAAAATATTATATAACAATATTAATGTAAAAATGGGGATATTGCAAGATCCTTCTATGTTGAGGGTTTAATCTACAAATAATGCTTTATTGGATACTTTTGTAAAACATATAGATCCTTTCTCAACACATTTGGGAGTAGTAGAGGCTAGCCCTCCCCTCTCCTCTCTCTAAGTCTTTGGAGGATGGTATTGATAACTCAATGATGAACAGTGAGTACCGAATCGGTACTGAGACGGGGGGCGAATCGGTACTGAGACAAAAACTTTTCCTAAACCGGTACTGAGGAGGGGGTGAATCTATATAGACATAAAAACTTTTCCTGAACCGGTTTGACTGCAAACAATGCACTTGACAAACAAACACAAGTACCGGTCTAAAATAGATTACTATCGGTTAAACATAATGAGACTATAAAAGACATAAACTGGCAACACTTAGCTTTCCATACAACCTACTTCCTCATTTCCACTTTATCCTTATGCATAAAAATATATTCTATCATGCTAGGATACAATAATTTTCTAAATCAACATGATTCACCACTAAACAGGAAATAACAAAACATAACATGAAAGAGGCATCACACATGACACACATAATTTTCACGTGGAAACCCAACTAGGAAAAACCACGGTGGGGATGAATACCCACAAGCTATTTTTGAACTCTTTAGAAGTCCACTCTATTAGGAGCCTAGTTTGGTTAAAGACTATTACAACAGATTCTGTTAGGAACCGATCATGTTAGGGATCACCCGGTTAAGGGATGGCTAGAATACCTGGTTAAGGGTTAAACCCTGTTAAGGGTTACCTTGTTAGAATATTTTATGAACTTAATGGCTTTGAGTCACCCTGTTAAAGGATTTATAGCAAGCTGGTTAAAGCTACCCTGTTAAGGGATTTTCCAACTGTTGAAGTGATTAGAGATCAACGGGTATTACAATGATCTTTTAATAGCACTCAATGCCAATGCAAACTTGGTTTAGTTCCTTCCTTCTGCACACACACTTTGCAGGTATCAATTCTCTTATTTGGTCTAGCAAGAAGTATGTATCTCTGGACTTAGATACACACACAACATTTGCTAACAACCTCAACATCAAACACAATATTGAACCTATAGGAAACAGATAGGTCGGTAGCATAAACCCTAAACCCTAAACATTTAGGTTTAGCAATTCAGTTAGTTCAATCCTAACCATTGAACACTTTGCATTTGAATACAACGGTCTTGAATAGATCTCAAGACATTCTCCATCGTTCATTCTTCACTTCTTCTTGGAGGTAATAACCCATCATGCATTCTTCACCGTTTGCAGGGACTTCACACATTCCCAAGGTAGACAAGATCAATCCCCTTCATGCAAGATCCTTCACACACATGAGGCTGATGTGGCAACACAATCTGATCTCCATTACAATTCTAACTCATCACACAATGCTATCAGTTGAATCACATAGGCTCGAAATACTTCAACCGAAAACCCTGAGGCTGGAACTACCAACCGGTAGTCATACCATATTAAGCCTTGATAGAGAACATTCCATATACCGATTCACTTGGACAAATGTACCGCTTCACCTTTTGCACATATACCGGTTCACAACATTATACCAGTTCACTTTGCTAGTTGCTTAATCTTAAATAAAACGGTCCATCTTCAACATATTACCGATTCACCCTTCAGCATATTACCGGTTCACTCTTCAGCATATTGACATCAATGATAACACAATATCATCATGTCAACATACTCTACACATATGCCAACAATCTCCCCCTTTGGCATTGATGGCAATATACAAAGATATCTCTCTTTCTGCATCACATCTTCTCCTTAATACTGCAAATATCTTCTTTGCTTCACATCTTCTCCCCCTTTGACAACAATGCCAAAGTGGAGGCATGAGCTTCCCTATTCCACTATGCTACTCCCCCTAAGGAGTAGCATCCTTCAACACATCAATCCTGAAAAGATATAGCAAAGTAAGATCTGACTAATGTGGAGCACAAACCTTTAATTTACCTCTTAGATTGGTAAAAGTAGCCTTTAGTAGAGGCTTGGTGAATATGTCTGCTAACTGCTCCTTACTGGAAACATGTTCTAATACCAACTCTTTGTTCTGAACCTTTTCCCTCAAGAAATGATACTTGAGTTCAAAGTGTTTGGTTCTAGCATGTAAAACCGGATTCTTGGAGATGTTAATTGCACTTGTATTGTCACAAAATATACTTACCGGTTTCAAATACAGGAACTTTGAAACCATTCAATACATGCTTCATCCAAATAGTCTAGGTGCAGTTCATAAAAGATGCAAAATACTCTACTTCTGTTGTAGACTGAGAGATACAACTCTTCTTTTTACTCATCCATGAGACTAGTCTACCACCAAGAAAGAATACACCACTGGTTGAGCTCTTCCGGTCATCCACATTACCAGACCAATCAACATTTGTGAACACTTTCAGGTTGAAATCATCATTGTATGGATAGCATAATCCATAGTCAATAGTTCCCTTTAGATATCTAAGGATCTGCTTGAATGCTACCTAGTGGGATTCTCTTGGGCTTTTCTGAAACCAAGCAGTAATACCCATTGCATGTGCAATGTCTAGTCTACTATGCACTACATAATGTAACTTACCAATCATTGATCGGTATTCCTTCTCATTTACCAATGTTGAGTCATCCTCTAATGATAGTTTACAACCGGTCACCATTGGTGTACCAACTGGTTTGTTGTCTTTCATGCCAAAGGTCTTCAACACCTCTTTGACATACTCGGACTGAGTAATAAAGATTCCATCTTTCATTTCCTGAATCTGCAGTCCAATGAAGAACTTAATCTCCCCTATGAGTGACATCTCAAATTCCTTCTTCATCTCATCTGCAAAGTCATGACTCATCTTGTCATCTCCACCAAAGATAATGTCATCAACAAATACTTCACAGATCAGAATCTGATCTCTTCTGATTTCAAGTAGATATTGCTATCTTCACTTGTTCTTTCAAATCCAATCTTTACAAGATGGGAGTGCAAGCATTCATGCCATGTTCTAGGTGCCTACTTCAGTCCATACAAGGCTTTTTGTAGCCTACACACCATGTTACTGTCTTCTGATAGGGAAAACCCATCTGGTTGCTCTATATATACCTCTTCTTCAAGTATTAAATTTAGAAATGTAGATTTTACATCCATTTGGTATACCTTGAATCCTTTAAAAGCTGCATATGCAAGAAGCATACGAACTCCTTCCAATCTTGCTACTAGAGCAAAGGTTTCTCCATAGTCTTCTCCTTCTTCTTGGGCATATCCTTTACATACTAGTATGGCTTTGTTCCTTACCACTATGCCATCCTCATTCAGTTTATTTCTGAAGACCCATTTGGTTCCAATGACATTTTTATGCTCTGGTCTGGGTACCAAAGACCATGTACCATTCTTTTCTATCTGATCAAGTTCCTCTTCCATTGCCTTGATCCAGTCTTCATCTTTATGTGCCTCTTTGAATGATTTAGGCTCAAATTCAGAGATCATACATAAGTTCTCTCTGACCTTTCTTCTTGTAAGAATTCCTACATCTTTGTCTCCTATGATCTGCTTTGGATCATGATTGAGTTTTACATACCTAGGTATATTCTTAATAGATTCCTCTTGCTTTTATTCTTCATCCTCATCTTCATTAGCATTAGCATCCATCGGTGTAGGAGCACAATTACTAGTACTGGGTTGATTTGCAACCGGTTCCTAGAAGGTTACTACTGGTTCATCTTCTAAATGCTCTCTGCCAGTTTCCTCAAGTTTCTCAAAGTTTTCATCAACCCTAACATTTATGCTTTCAACAATTTTCTAAGTCCTATTGTTGAAACATTTGAGAGATTTGCTCTTTGTGGAATTCCCTAGGAATATTCCCTCATCACATTTAGCATCAAACTTGCTCTGATGTTCACTCCTCTTGATATAACATTTACTACCAAACACTCTGAAGTAGCTTACCACTGGTGTCTTACCAGTCCAATACTCATAAGGAGTCTTATCCTTTCCTTTCTTGATGAGTACCCGGTTTATTGTGTAAATTGTAGTGCTCACCGCTTCTCTCCAAAAGGTGTGAGCAACCTTTCCTTGGATCAACATAGTTCTAGCCACTTCAACCATAGTCCAGTTGTTCCTCTCTACTAAGCCATTCTACTGTGGAGTCCGGGGGGCAGACAGTTGCCTCTTGATGCCATTCTCTTCACAATATTTGTTGAATTCACCAGAAGTGAATTCTCCTCCTTGATTAGTTCTAAGGTATTTGATTCTTCTACCGCTTTCCTTCTCTACTAGTGCTCTGAAAGATTTGAACTTTCCAAAGGCTTTAGACTTGTCCTTCAGGAATGTGACTCACATCATTCTTGAGAAATCATCTGTAAGAATCATAAAATACCTATCTCCCCACACACTCCTAGTTTTCATAGGACCACACAAATCAGTATGCACAAGATCAAGTAAATTGTCTACTGTGAAGGATTTACCTTTGAAGGTTGAGGAAGACATTTTCCTCAGTTGACACTCTTTGCACAAAGGATTTTCCGGTTTGCTCAACATAGGCAATCCTCTAACTGCCTTGATCTTACTGGCCTTAACAATATTGTCAAAGTTTACATGGCAGAGTCTCCTATGCCATATCTAGCTGTCCTCAAACTTAGCCATAAGATATGTACTAACATTAGCATTTAGCTGAAATAGGTTACCTTTGGTCTGCATACCAGTAGCCATCAATTCACCACTCTTTCCTTTGATTTTGCATACTCCATATTTGAATTTCGGAGTGAGTCCATTATTATTCAGTTGAGCAACACTCAAAAGATTGTGCCTTAGACCTTCTACCCAATACACATTGTTAGCACTACTTCTTCCATTCAGAGAGATGGACCCTCTGCCTTTTACCATACATGGTGCATCATTACCAAAATGAAACACACCACCATCATACTCTTCTAAAGATAGAAACTTACTCTGGTCACCAGTCATATGGTGAGAATAGCCACTGTCAATAATCCACTCATTGGAATTATCAAAGTGGGAGACAAGAGCCTTCTTGTCTGACACATCTTCCTTGACTGCTACAAACACAATATCTTCATTTTCTTCATCTTCTGATTCCTCATCAGTGACACCTTCATCAACTACTACAAAACAGTTTCTCCAGTTTCCTCCTTTGAACTTCTTGAACTTTTCCAGTTTGTCCTTACTATCACCATTAGGACAGTTTACAGCAATGTGTCCTATCACATTACAAGAGAACCATTTCAAAGGAAGCTTGCCTCTATATTTACCAGTTCCCTTAGGAAGTATCTTGGCAAGAAGAGCTTCAAATTCTATCAAGATCTCCTCATCATCCATTTCTCTGCTCTTTCTTGGTTCACCATTGGTACTAGCTTCTTTGCCTTTTCTAGATGGTGCAATAGATGCTCTAAAGGTTGATTCAATCTTCTGAACACTGCCATCAAAAATATTTAGCTCATAGGCTGTCAACTTTGTAATGATGGAGTCTAGGGATACCTTAGTCTTGTCTATTGACCTCAACTCCTGAATAGCAGCAACCCTTATTGCATAGATTGGTAATAAGGATCTCCAAACTTTACTAACAACAATGGCATCTTCCATTTTACCACCTACACTCTTGATATCTCCAACAATAGTTTTGATTCTTATTCCATATTGTTGAATGGTCTCTCCTTTAACCATCTACATGTCTTCAAACTTTCCTCTAAGGCTTTCTTCCTTAGCTTGTTTCACATGCTCATCACCACCATAGATATTCTCAAGAGTATCCCATACATCTTTGGGATTCTCTTTGTCCTGAACATCAATAAACTCAATGTCAGATAACCTACTAATTAGGGCTTCCATGACTTGCCCATTCTCTTGAATCTCTCTCTTTTGGTCATTGGTGAGAGTACCGGTAGGGATAACATAAACTTTCTCAACATAGCTCCAATGTTGAGCACCCATGCTTTTGATGTATATCTTCATTCTGTCCTTCCATATTTTAAAGTTATCTCTGTTGAACTTTGGACCTTCCCTCTTCATCATTACAATAGGATCTTTCCCTCAAGCAGTTAAGCTTTCAACACAGAGGACCTGGAGGAAGCTCTAATACCAATTGATAACTCAATGATGAACAATGAGTACCGAATTGGTACTGAGAGGGGGGGGTTAATCAGTACAGACATAAAAACTTTTCCTGAACCGGTTTGACTGCAAACAGTGCACTTGACAGACAAACACAAGTACCGGTCTAAACCAAATTACTACCGGTTAAACATAATGAGACTATAAAAGACATAAACCAGAAACACTTAGCTTTCCATACAACCTACTTCCTCATTTCCACTTTATCCTTATGCATAAACAAATATTCTATCATTCTGAGATACAATAATTTGTTAAATCAACATGATTCACCACTAAACAGGAAATAACAAAACATCACATGAAAGAGGCATCACACATGACACACATAATTTTCACATGGAAACCCAACTAGGAAAAACCACAGTGGGGATGAATACCCACAAGCTGTTTTTGAACTCTTTAGAAGTCCGCTTTGTTAGGAGCCTAGTCTAGTTAAAGACTGTTACAACAGGTTTTGTTAGGAACCGATCCTATTAGGGATCACCCGGTTAAGGGATGGATAGATACTCGGTTAAGGGTTAAACCCTGTTAAGGGTTACCTTGTTAGAGGATTTTATGAACTCAATGGCTCTGAGTCACCCTATTAAAGGATTTATAGCAAGTTGGTTAAAGGTGCCTTGTTAAGGGATTTTCCAACCATTGAAGTGATTAGAGATCAATAGGTATTACAATGATCTGGTAATAGCACTCAATGCCAATGCAGACCCGGTTTACTTCCTTCCTTCTGCACACACACTTTGCAGATATCAATTCTCTTATTTGGTCTGGCAAGAATCACGTATCTCTGCACTTAGATACACACAGAACATTTTCCAGCAACCTCAACATCAAACACAACATTGACCTTATAGTAAATAGATAGGTTGGTAGCATAAACCCTAAACCCTGAACATTTAGGTTTAGCAATTCAGTCGGTTCAATCCTGATGATTGAACACTTTGCATTTGAATACAGTGGTCTTGAATAGATCTCAAGACATTCTCCATTGTTCGTTCTTCACCGCTTCTTGGAGGCAATAACCCATCACGCGTTCTTCACCATTTGCAAGGACTTCACACATTCCTGAGGTAGATAGGATCAATCCCCTTCATGAAAGATCCTTCACACATATGAGGCCGACGTGGCAACATGATCCAATCTCCATTACAATGCTAACTCGTCACACAATGCCATCAGTTTAATTACACAGGCTCGAAACACTTCAACCGGAAACCCTGAGGCTGGAACTACCAACCGGTAGTCATACCATGTTAAACCTTGATAGAGAACATTCCATATACTGGTTCACTTGGACAAACGTACCACTTCACCTTTTGCACATATGCCGGTTTACAACATTATACCGGTTCACTTTGCCAGTTGCTTAATCTTCAATAAACCGATTCATCTTCAACATATTACCGGTTCACTCTTCAGCATATTACCGATTCACTCTTCAACATATTGACATCAATGACAACACAATATCATCATGTCAACATACTCTACACATATGCCAACAGGTATTTCATAGAATATTGTTCAAAGGAAGGGAGGTCTTCCTTAATATGCTTATTCCTCCCAAACCCAAGTTAAGGGTGCTCAAAGCATTAGGAAATGGATAGAGGTTGTGTAGAAGCTCATCCTTATTTGTTGTGGTGGCAACTTGGTTGCATATGTGTTTAAGGTTTAAGGTCCTTTTTAAATCTTCTTATTTTTTTTTTTGGAGTGTGATAGCTTGGATGTTGTTTCATAGTAGCCTAATTTCTTGGCTTTTTTATAGATATCTTATTTTGTCTCCCTTCAAAACCTATTTTATCCATATAAGAAAAAATGAAATCATAGAATTTTTAATTTTTACAATTTTTTTATGTTTGGTTGAATGCATACCATTTTATTTTCCACTTAAATTGATTGTCTCTATTGGAAACTTTTAACATTGATGTAAGCTTAACATTGTGTCAATTTATTATTCCAATAATATGATATTATTTCAAAGAGTTGATAAAGAACAAAAAACTACTATTAAAATCCATGTGACATTTGGGGCACAAAATGGGACACTTCTATACATGAAAACCCCACCCAACAATCATAGAAAAGAGTCAATTGTCATGTGAACAAAGCTTTAGGAGAGAGCTTAGAGGTCAATCATTATACTTTTAAATCTTACATTGAAAATTACTTTATATAAAGATGGTTAATCTTCCTTGCTATGATATACTCTCTCTTCTTTAAGCTTTTTTAATATTTTATGTGTTTTAAGCCTATATTACTTGTATACATCTAAAAATGGCTATGCATTTTCATCTTGTCATGTTACCACCCTCGCTTTTCCATATTAATTAAATATTTTTTAGTTATTCCATTAAGATAACATTTCCTCTATTAATTAAATAATTTTATTACTTAATTAAGTCATTATCCTTTTCCTCTATTAATTAAATATTTTTTTATTATTTAATTAATTTATCATTTTACCTCAAATATTGATTAAATAATTTAATTATTTCCTTAATTCATCTTTTGGTCCTCTATAATTAAATAATATTTTTTTTAAATATTCAATTAGCTAGAAATAACATTTAATTTTATTTCCTTAATTCCTCTTTTACTCAAGAAATAATATTTAATTTTATTGGTATTTTTTTTGTTTTACGTAGAAATGTAATATAAATTTGCTTGGTGAATTTCTTGAAATTGGCCAAATCAATAGAAAATGTTCGTGAATATTTATCTTTCTTTAAAAATATTAAATATTTTTTTTGGTAAACCAAACATTTAATATAAACCAAAAAAATAATTTTACAAGTGAATAATTTTAAATTTACAAAACTATAAAGTTTAACTTGATGAATTATGCTTCAATATAAAACAAATAAAATAATTTAACTAATGAATTATCAATGTATTAAAAACTATAATTTTACTGGTAAACTATAAATATATATATTTTTTGGAAATAATATTTAGGATATTACCTAGGGGCCCGAGTGAAGAGTGAATAGTGAACACATAGATTACACTAAGACATCTTAGAGATGTGCTACAACAACTTCAACCATGAATTTGTCAATTTATAGCATGTCATTGACATGCTCAATGTCAAATAGTTTCTTGAGGAATCGACATACCTTATGCACTTTGTTGTGATGTATAGCTAGGGTAGTTTGTCGAAAGCCTCCTAAGAATCAATATGAATGAACAAGGAGCCCTAATTTTAAGATGGATTTCAATATCTTGAGGTAAAGGCATGTGATGCCCCTCTCCTATTAGACCATTTATGTTTATGTTGGATGTGGAATTGATCTTGATATGTTACCTTGTGGACAAATATTTACTTTATTGTTACACTCAAGGATAGACCTATTGCCCTGATTTGATGCATGATAGAGCATATAGTATGATTTTGATTCTGCATATGCTAGTTATGAGATGATGAATGCCATATTTGTATTATGATTTAGTTTCATGTTATCAGGATAGTAGATTGATATGATTATGGAGACTAACACAATTGTTGTCAGTGTGCTCTTGATACTCGATTGGAACTTGTTGTGAACTATTTCACACATCACCCCATCGCAGATAGGGACCCCTTATTTTTGCTTTTTAGGGTTTTGTCCTAGCTTTACAATTTCATAAATCCATTTTCTTTGAGAGTTTTGAAGTCATCTTGCGCCAAATAGAGAGATCATGCTCATAATCATGTTTGAATATTATCAAAGTTCTTAGAAGGTCTAAACGACGAGGATAGCAATTTCTTTGAGTCATTTCTAACAACTATCTATTTTTAAGAATTTTTTCTTTTTTGCTTTTATACTAAAAATAGAAAGTTTGATTTTTTGGCACTTTGGGCACATTCCAGGAAGCAACTTTTGTTGGCTTGCTTTTTTCTTTCTTTTTTTCTTTTTTTTTTCTTTTTTGAAAGTAGAACCTAGGTTTTGTTCCTCATGTCATTTGGCCAATGCCCATGTCTTCAAATTCGAGAAATTTTACCTCTATGTACAAAAAATCAAGGATATTTTTTTTAACTTCTTTTTTGTGATTAGGGTTTTGGTCTTCAGTCCATATCATTACTGCCCATGTTCTCAGAATTGAAAATTTTGGTCTCTAAGTGTAAAAGAAGCTAGAAACCCTAATTATTATTTTTTTCTAGAAGATCATTCCTCAAGCCATATGATCAGTGCCCATGTCCTCAAATTTGAAAAATTATGTCTTTATGTGCGAAAAGCAAGATTAGGGTTTTTATTCTAGATGATCTAGGTATGAACATGGCAGGTCAGAGATGGACATGATAGTTTGAATAAGTGCGAAAACATGGTTGTCTAGATAAAATTCACCCAAGGGAAGAATGGAAGACAAAGGTTGAAATCCGCCTTGGAAGATGGCACATCAACTTGGATGCCCAAGCTCTTTTCAAGTCTACCCATGCACAAACAAGTTGGTAGACACATGGTAAACTCCTACCTTCAGTTAAGGAGCTCATGGTGAGAGTCAAGAAAAATCCTACATATGGTTAAGGTTAAGCGAAGCTAACATGGCTTGTCATCTTCAAGTTTGAGTGTCGAAAGAGGGAGGTGAATTCCATGTAGCAAAGGAATAAAGAAAAATTTCCTAGACATGATAGCATGAAGACTTCCAACTGTGCCCTACCTTGGCCAAGAATATATGTCCAAGATCCTCCAAACCCTTCCTTGTCCAAGGAAATGTGAAGTTTGCCTTGGCATGAGACGCATGAATTACGCCCTACATTATTACATGGAAGGTAGCACAAGGAAGATGAAGTCCACCCTTAGACTGTCTAAAGAAGCACAAAGTCTGCCCATGCTAGTGAGGAAAGGGATTGTTAAAGTCTGCCCTCTAGGAGGAAGATTAAAGGAAACATAAATTGGCTAGACACCCCCAAAGTCTACCCTATACACATGATAAGATCAAGTTGGCAAGACTTCATCAAAGTCTGCCTAGGCACATAGGAAGATGGGCAAACAAAGTCTAAACTCCTCCCATGAGATGAAAAGAAAATATTAAAACAAGGATGGTATGATAACTTCAAATTCTGCCCATGTCTAAAGGCTCTCCAAGTCTACCTAGCATGATGAGATTGTGGCCAAAGATTGTTTAAGTTTGCCTTGGTAAATAAAGAAGAAAGTCCGCCTAGCCAAGATAGAAGATGGAAAAGACCAAGAAAACTCCATCCAAAGGGATAGAGGATAAGAATAAGACATAATTGAAAGAAAAAAAAAATCTAGAGCAACTCCAAGTTTGACTAGGTAGAGTATAGCATACATATGGCCAAGTTCACCATGAAGAAGAAAAGAATGGATGAGAGGAATAACAAGTTTGACAAGGAATCAAGGTGAAATACACTTGAAGTTCCCCCTCTTCTCATCATGTGTAAGCAACTTCCAAGTCCGCCCTTCGCTAGACATGATCCAAGTTTACCCTCTCTGGCAAGACATTGACAATGAAGCACACTTCAAAGAGAAAATAAAATTTTGCCAAAATAAATTGTCCAAACACTTTGCAAGTTCACTCAAACATAAATTGGCCAAGATGAATAAACATAGACAGTCCAAATTTGCCTAGGCATAAATAGAATATGTGAAGATGCCTAAGACAAGATAAAAATTTGCTAATGACTTGAACACAAAGACAATCAACTCGCCATGACGAAGAAAGAAAATTGGCTAAAGGAAAAATAATTTTGACAAAAATTAGCACATGAAATCAAGGGTCAATCAACAAATGGGTTGGAAAATAAAATTTGACATGTGAATATTTTTAATTATTTTACAACACTTAGAATCATTTTCAAAGGGAAAATAGTTTCAACACTTAGAAATATTTTCAAAAAATTCAAGAATTTTGGAAAATGAAAGAAAGTTCTACAAGATTCCTTAGCTAAGGATGGAATTTTGAGAGAGAAATAAAACTTTCCATTTTGGAAAGATTTAAAACATTAAACATAAAAAAATAATAAAAATTAGAAAAAGAAAACAAAAACAAAGATGAAGCTACTCTATATATTTTCAACCAATCACTTTCAAAATTCATTATTTAGGTTGGAAATTTGGAGACCAATCGAGAAGAAGTTTTCTCTCATATTTTTGTGAAAGATAGTTTTTGAAGAGGAATTTTGAAGAAGTAAAAATCTTCCAAGTATTGGAAGTCAAGAAATTAAGTTCTTTTTTTTCTAATTTTAAGACAAATTTTCAAAATTGAAGGTGAATTTTAGTCACAAAGATCAATTTATAAGACCAAAAATCTGAAATTGACTAAATTTTTCTATTATCTTGTCTTATTTCTCTCAAATTTTATCAATTTCTTGACTAAATTCTTCACTTCCAGTCTTCTTTTTCATATAAATTTAACCTTTTAACAGGCTGAAAGTGAAAATTCCAAGAAAAAGGATAAAAATCAGAATTAAAACCTTAGATAAAATATTGAATTTTCATGTGTTTTGCAGGTTGATGACCACTAAAGAAACACCTTCTAGAAAAGTACCAATGAAGTTCGTCAATAAGTGAGTGCAGCCAAAATCCAAGATCAAATCTAAATGGAAAAATGTCACAGACACTGACCTTGGACATGTAGATATGGAATAATTCAAAAAGAGAATGTACAGGAATGATGGACACCTCCTGATACCCATTGCTTGCCAGATGATAAGAAATGGCATCCTCCAGGCAGTTGGATTTCCTTTGGCTAAGGAGTGTGCTAAGTTGATAGTCAAGTGTTCTATTTATTACAATGTACAATCAAGAGAGATCATTGCTCCTGATGGAAGGGTTTATCTAATCTCTTAGAGTTAGCCATTCATAAATATGGAGAAGACAAAGTCATTCTATATGATCTCCTACATTATCTACTCATTGGCCAGAAATTTTAGATATTCTAGACTAATCTGCAGAGGCATAGTTGGCAATGGAGAAAATGAATTCAAGTCTTACGACTATTATCCTCGGCTACAACTTAAGGAGAAAACCCACTTCAAGTGAGTGAATGATGCAATTCTGATGTACATCACAAGGACATTACAAGGAGGAACTCACTAGAGGTTATCTCCTGAAGCCAAAAGTTTAATCAACAAGTATGAATCTTGGTTTATCCAATTTCTAAAATTTGCATACATAAGAGTTCAAGGTTTTAACGGTCGTCTTTATCGACTTCCAATCTATCCAACCAATAGGATGGTCCTACTTGAATCTCTCAGATAACTTGAAACATATCAAAGCTTCAAAATAATAAGGCAAAAGGCAACAATTACCTTTCCATTCTTTATTGGAGATATGGAGGAGTCTTGTCCAATAGAACAGGCAGCTGAAAGTGCCAGGCTAGAGATGCAGTGGTATCCCTTTATATTCTACAGGTCCAAAGTTAACTATGATCCTCACAACAATATTGGATCAGTGAATGGAGAAAGATTCATAAATAGAGTGGACATAGAGGATTTTTTGGCAAATGCTACAGATGAATTTGACATCAGGAAAAGACTATATTCTAAACTACTAGTAAGCTTGATCAAAATGACTGAACCTTTCCTTGTATCAGATCAACTGGAAGATAATGCAGAATATACTCAACCTAGCTCTGATGTGTATTCACTTATTTCTCCTATCAAATGGCCAAAACCAGAGCATGCAAACTTGACCACTTTGATGTGGCCAATTATGAAATATTCCAGGTGGTGGGTTGATCAACAATTTTATATATTAAGATGGAGAAATATAATCTTGACTTATGACATGATGGGTGAAGCAAAAGGATATTCTTCAAATGAGGAAGCAACTCAAAGTGTTAGACCAATTGAAAGTGATAAAAATAAAGGGAAGGCAGTTGTGAATGAAGGACTTGCTCAGAAGAAACAAAGGCTAGAGCTATCTTGTTTTATCACATTAGAAAACATAAATGATATATTGGCCATTAATAAGTCATTGGTAGAGATGGAAATTCCATCCCCAGTTCATGAAGAAAACATAGAGTTGATCCATCAAGAAGATGAAGAGCCTCCATCTCCTACTAGCACATAAGTATTGGAATAAGACAATGAAATGGATGTTGAGGAAGGTGAATTTCAAGAAGGAATGATTTTCATCATTCGAGATATCATGTGTGAAAAAGGAAATCAAGAATTGGAAGGCATTGAGAAAACAATTGTTCCTGATTGGTTAAAGGAAAGATTGAAAATAAAAACACAAGAAATAGAAGTTCGAGAAGAGTAATCTGATATGGTAGATTTCTTGGTCAGATTAGAATAGGTTGACACAAAGAAGCCAACCAAAAGGTTTTCCACCATTCATAGAGATGAAGCCAGCTGCAAGATAGTGCAAACTATTGTGCAAAAAGTGGACAAGGTAGATGGAGATATTGGTCCCCATGAGTACAAAGTCACCATAATCAGTTTAGGACCAACTACCAAGAAGAAAGAAGTTGAAGACTTGGATAATTCATTTGCTTCCATGAAGGCAAGAGTGGACAAGGAAGTAGAAAATAAGAAGGAATATAAGAAAGAATTTGAGCGCCTAAGGGAGTACATTCAACATTTGACTAAGCCACTTAACCAAGCCAATATAGAAGTTCCTCCACTCCTGAATCCATAAGAAACAGTCAAAAGTTCTGAGGAAGAAGCAGTAATAGCTACAGAGACCAAGGCATGGATGGAAAGCACAAGTAATGAGGCAGCCACATTTGTGTAAAGATTAGCACTAATATATAAAAAACCTCCTCTTTACTCTCTAGGATTGCAAGCATGATAGAAGAATGGGCCGACCTTCAAGACATCCAAGCAATAATTATTCCATGCCTTAGAGAATTGAAAACAATTTCAAAGCAAGGACTAATTGATGGAAATATAATTGAAGAAGGAGCTACATATGACTTCAATAGTTGGCACTAGACATTGTTTGCATGTAGTGAAGTCTTAGAGAAAGTGAATGCAGATGTTGATAGAGCTAAAGAGAAGATAAAAGAAATTTAGGACAAGGTTTACCTTGTAGTTGCAGAGGTACTTCGAAATGAAACTATCTGAGAGAAGTATACGAAGTTAGGAAACTTGAAGGACAAGACACAAGAAATCTTCTCTACTAGACCAGTTCTGAAGTAGAATCTTGCTAAGGCATCAAACCTCTTGTCCATTAGAGATGCTTTCCAAAAATAGGAATTAGATTCATAAATCACTTTTGTTGTATGTGTAGATGATTTGGAAGGATTATAATTTAGAGTCAACGTGCTACCACATGTCACGATGGAAGAGGTTGATCAGATTGTGTCTAACTTCATTAAACTTTATGCCTCTCAACAGGAGAAGGGGGTACAATCCTAAAAAAATAGCACCTTGTTCCATTTGTCTTGCGTGCAATGGATATTGATTTTATTTTGGGAATCTCTAATTAGGGTTAGGTTGTCTTAATCTCAACCATTGATCTCTACCTTTTGTTTGTTTTTAGAAAATCTATATAAACTCATTCTCTCATTTCATAAAGTGTGGAGAGATTTGTGAAATTGTTGCTTAGAGCTACTTGGATAATAAAAATTTCATTATCAGTATTGTTTTTAAGTATTATTATTATCAAGTGGTTGCAAGGTTGCATATTTTCTTCAACACTTAGATAGATTTTCTTTAAGTAAATTACTTTGAAGTTGTTAGATGAATGAAGTATTTATATTTTAGATTGGTGAAATTTTGCTCATACTTTTGTTGGATGGATGATTTTCATTCAATGTGTAAAGTTGGCCTGAGATTTTGATGTGGATGCTTAACTTCTACTTTGAGTAATATTGTTCAATTGTTGGTGATGCTCTGCAAAAAGGATTAGAAAATCTGTTTGATGGCAACACACACAAGAGCACAAGAAACAAACGTTAGTGTTAGCAACAAAAGATTATCCTAAACAAGCATATCAAGAGAGATATTAAGCATGAAATAGAAAGCATATAAACATAGAATGAAATAGCTAATCAAGATGCTCATAGTTGCTCCTCCCTTGTTCCTCTCCTCTCCAAGTCCCAAATGAGTGTAGCTCTCAGCTTTTAGCACTAGCCATGGATGCCATATGGAGATTCAAGATGGTTGAATATGATAAGCAAATACTATGCAAGAGTAGATAGTGATGCTATGAAAAAGCTCTATGCTAATGCCAGTATAACAACAATACTCTAAATGCTTCTCCTTTTGCTTGAGGAGAAGGGTTCTATTTATAGAAGAAATAGGGAAATGAAGGGTTAAGATTGAGCAATCTTAACAAGGGTTAGGATTGAAAGTTGGGGATCCATGTGCACAATTGGCACCAATAAAATGGTGACAAGTTTCAACATAGGATTGGGTTGAGAGAAGAGGTTGGAGGCATTAAAGGCCTGAGAAGACCTCATGGTTATCTAGAAGGCAAGGGTCAAGTCTAAATTAAGATTACCCACTGGATTAAGAGTTAATCCAAGGATAAACCTTTGTGCAAATGTTTAAGAGATAATCATGGTCAAAGCATTAATGGCCTGATGAGACCTTTGGGTTGGGTAGAGGTTGAGTCAAAACAAATGTTTTAACCATGTGGGAGGGTTTGAGGTAACCATTAATGGTTATTGGAGACTTTGGGGATTAAGTGGTTGAAGGTTGAAAGCCTTCAATGGTTATCAAAGACTTTGAGCCATTTAGTGGTTGAAGGTTGGATGCTTTCAAAGGTTATCCAAGACTTTGAGGGTTAATTTGTTGAACACACAAAGCATTAATTGCTTTTCAAAGACTTTGGAGTCTTTGAGAAGTGACTCCAATTTGCTTAGGAATGTGACAATATTTAAGGGATGGATTTAGGCTAATTAGGAAGGGTTTAGAAGAATCTAGAAGGGGTTTAGGCATACAAGTGGATTTTGTAGGAAAATGCAAGTGGGAGAAATTTTGGTATTTTCAATTAAAATAAAATCATTTATTTCAATTAAATGGTGTAAGTTGAATTTGGATAAATATTTAAATAAATATTAATTTATTTAAATGAGAAAATGAAGATAAAGCATTAAAATGCTTGAAGACTTTGAGGGAAACCATTAAAGGCTTGAAGACTTTAAGGAAAACCATTAAAGTCTTTAAGAAGACTATAGAAGGAAGCCATCAAGTTTGAAGACTTTAAAGCCATCAAGTTTGAATACTTTAAGGGAAACCATTAAAGGTTTCAAGTGGGTGAGGATAAATAGGATTTTAAATAAATAATTTATTTAAAATAGTTGTGCAACTTGCTTTTGTAGGAAAATACAAGTGGGTGGAGGATAAAGGTGATTTAAATAAATTATTTATTTAAAATAATTGTGCAACTTGCATTTGTAGGAAAATGCAAGTGGGTAGAGGATAAAGGTGATTTTAAATAAATGTTAATTTATTTAAATGTGAGAGAAGATTTAATTAAATAAATATGATTTATTTATTTAATTAATGGTCTGAATTTGGTTAAGTGAATTAAATCAAATAAATTGAATAATTTATTTAATTAATAGGAGAATAGGGTTAAGATGAATTAATTAAATATTAATTTAATTAATTATTAATTGATGGTTAAATAATCAAATAAATACTAAGTATTCATTTAATTAAGTGGACAGATTTATGTGACTACAGTTGGTATTATTCATAGGTGTGAAAATCTTAAGCACGACCCTAGAAGATTGCACCCGCTTTGCGTAGTTGTCCAAGTGTGGCGAAACAAAGTGTCATTACTGGTTTCACCTAGTCTTTACTATCTCTTGAGTTCATAGGAATAGCTTTGAAGTAGCATAGAATTCCTAAACCCTTATCCTTTTTTAAATCTTTTTTGAAATCCCAAATCAGAAAATCCAAAAACAAAGAGAATTTATTGAAAAATTTGCCTAAGTCCACCTTGTGAATGATACTAGTTGTCTAGCGTAAGTCCCCCTTGTATTTCAGCATACACTACCTAAGAAGTTGTCCACATAAAGTCACTCATTCGCACATATAGACCTTGGAGTCACCTTGTGGTCTTTCTCGCAATCTTGGCACAAGTAATGATTTTGTTGAGGAGAGGATAGAGTATCCTTGGATATTTTATTCTAATGTTTGGTATATGATAAAAAGTACACCAACATAAATTGGTGCTAGAAGGAGGGAATGATCATTATCAACTTGAGATCATACCAAGAGCTATCTAGAACTTTTTCCAAATGCAACATAAATTGGCGCTAGAATGTGGGCATGGAGATTCTACAATTAATTGTTATTCATAAGTTGAAAAAGTAGGCATGAAGCAGTATGGTGTTACCGCATGAGTGTCCTTTTGACATACCTTTTGAGCAATCAGAACCATGACTACACCAAACAAACATTATCAGCCAATTACGTTCGCTTTTTTGGAAGTCAAAGATATACCACGTTCAATTCAGACAAGCAAGCCACATTATTGCCGAAGAAGAAGAGAAAGGTCAAAAAATTGAAGGAGAAATAAAAAAAGATTTGAAGGAACAAATATTCTTGGCCCTACAACAGAATATTCATAGAGATATATGGTGATTTTCCTTGAAATTAGTCACTTAGTCAGAGAAATGATGAAAAATGGGACTACCAATCACTCCTCCTGAACCAACTAGATATCCTGAGCCAGTAGTGCAACTAGATTTGACTCTCACCAATGACAAAGAAAATGTCATCACAGAATTGTACACTCTAACATGGGAAATAAAAAGAAATTATATTGATTGGCATTGAATGTACTTTATTCTTGAGGAAGAAGAAGAAATTGTTGATTGTATTGATGCTAAAATACAAAGAGGACAACGTCTACTACCACCATAGGCCATTGAACCAACTCCTCAACCTTCTCCCACACCACCTCGACAAGGTTGAGAAAAGTCACGTTGGATCACACAAATTCCCCTTCACTAGGTAAGTTCCAAAGAGTCCTAAGATCAGCTCCGAGTTCATCCAAAAAAATTATAGGTTTAGAATCTTCTACCCAAATCAATCAAAGGAAAAGAACAATTGCAGCAAGTGAAGAAGTGGGTTCATCAAGAGAAGAGATACCTGTTGAAGAAGATAGTTCCAGTTTGTTCCATATTTCAAGTTTGTTTAAAAAAACCTCCTTAGATGTTTCAATTCCAAGAGATACCCAATAAATCCCAGTGCTAGAAACTCATGTCCTAGAAGTTCACACATCTCCAATAAAAGTGACACCAGTTCAAGTAGTATCACCACCAGCCTCCTTGCCACCAGTTGCTCAATGAATTGAAGCAAGAGTACATCAAGAAAATATTCCAATGGCATGGTGTCCAACAAATGCATCGCCTATGTCCTTTAATATTTACCATAACATGCTAAAAAACCTAGAACAATTTTGTTCCAAGTTTTGTAGTGGTGACCTAAGCCGCACTACGGATGAACATATTAAATTTTTTGAAGATCTCCTCTAGAATAGAGATGTCTAAGAAGAAGATGTTTCTTGCAGATTGTTCCCATATACTTTTGATGAAGAAGCCTCAAATTGGTAATATCCATCTATTGACCGACTCTATCCATAATTGGCAAGAAATGAAGAATGCTTTCTTAGAGAAATTTAGGGCACACATTTCTCCAAAAAATTTGTATAGACAATTTGTGGAAGTAAAGAGACAACCACATGAACTAATCAACACATTAAACAAAAAATTCCACAAGAGCTACACAAGGTTGTGAGATCCTTGCAACTTGGAAAATGTTACAACACTACGAGTATATTATGCAACCTCAGACCGTCTTACCACTATGTTTGTAAAGTCAAAGAATCTGGTCCCAACAAATCTAAAATTAGCATACACTATAATAGTTACAACTAGCAATGATCTTGGAGTAGGTACTACTTAAGGGCCACTCAATTATTTGGGATGTCCTGCTGCCCAAAATTAAATTCAAGATATCAATCAAAATTTGGCTCAGTATACTCCTGTGATGAATCCAATTCCTATACCAAATAATCAATTTGTTCTTCACTTGGGAGGGCCCATTTCTTAAGCACTACCACCACAACAAGTATATCTTCAAAAAGAAACTAGCTCAGTCTTAACTCAAGAAGAGAAGGATGAAATGAAAGAATTAATCGACCAAGTCAGGAAATTGTCAAATGAGGTCACATATTTGAGAAATAAAAATAATCAAATATAAAGTATACAAAGGAATTATTAGTCAAATCAAGGAAATTACCATGGTCAAAGTTCTTCTGGATACCAAAGATATAATCAGAATTACCAGAGAGACAATCAAAATTATCAAGAGAATAATCAAGTATTCTAAAATAAAAATCAACGATTTCAAAAGAAAACATGGAATACCAACCTAACAATGGTATCAGACCTAACAACAGTATCAAGCCTAACAAAGCTACCGTGTTGTTTCCCTTAGATAATCAGCTTGCCGTTGACAATCACCCCATAGACAAAGTATTTCTGGCTGAAGTAACATTATCAGGATGGTGTAGACTACACAACATCGATCAACATTCCAAATTGAATTGTCGTGAGTTTCAAATAGAAACACATATTTTTAAAAATGAGAAAAGAAATACAGAGGATCCTCCAATAATGGGATATGAGTTGGTCCCTACACCAAGATATGACAAATCCCTTGTTCTTGAGAATGTCAAAGAATATGTGCCATATCAACCTAATCAAAGATTCCCACCTACATCTGCAAATGACCCAATGAAGTCGCCACAATACCAAGTTGGATAAGAAACTCAAGTTCCACCAGACCAACCAGCTATAATTAATGGTTATAGTTTTCCCCCATTGAATAACAACATGTTAGTGGAAGGAACTAGAGAAGTTTAGGCATTTCAGAAGACATCTGAAAACCCACTCAAGGTGTATCAGAGGAATGTTTTCCAAAATGAACCTTTAATCACATCCATTCCTCCAAATAATTTTTAAACCCCACCAAATTCAAATGCTACCAATGTGTTGTCTCTTCCAAGAGATTCACCTAAATATCATCAGCAAAATATCCAAGAAAATGGGATGAGACAAGCTACTGTACTGCCAGTTGAACAAAGGCGACAAACAACCCCTTAGGTTGGATAGTCACAAGAACATACACAAGATAATTCCAAAGAAGAATTGAAGAGACTAAGTTCATACGTACTAGAAGAATTTAAGAAGATAAAGGTCAGCTCACCCTTTTTCGAGTTGATGAAAATTCCAGAGATCCAAGGAACGTTCCTAAATAGTCTAACTGAAGGTGTTTCCCCAAGGAGAACTTCAAAAAACATGCCAAGTAGAAATGTACCCAATGCTTCGACAAATACAAATGTTATTCAAGACATACAAGAAATGTTGACTAGAACAACAACCTCCTAATTTGGTAGGAATGACCCAAATATCGTCAGTAAATCTAAAATAAGATGATATCACGCTAGAAGAAGTTCTTGAGGACATAGATATATTCCAAGAAGGAGAGATTTTGACAAATGAACTCCCACAAACTTCACAGAAGCAAGAACCTGTCCAAATGAGACAAGAAGGAAAGAATCAAGATGTTAATGATCAAGTACAACATCCAGTGATCGTTTATCAAGGAAAAGACAAGCCCACTTCATTCTTACAATCAATAAGAAATTCACGAAGCTTGTACATAATTGTTTAGTATATTGTGGTTCTTCTAGCAATGTGATTCCTTTCGATATGTGTGAAAAATTGGGAGTGATACCTACACGAACCAATAAGAAAGTCACCCAATTATACAAAACAAAAGTCCTTGTAGTAGGAGAATTAAATAATATCCACATGCAGCTAGCAGTCGATCCTAGAGTGCAAAGTTGTATTGACATTTATGTCATCAATATCCCTGATGGCTATGGTATTCTTTTAAGTAGAGATTGATCAAGGAGGCTGAATGGATACATCTCAATAGAATTTTCTCATATGTGGCTACCATGCAAAGGAGTCCCAAACTAGATAAATATTGACAGTACGTTGAGACTCAAACTGATGATTACGAAATATGGAGAAAACAATGAAATCTTATTTCTTGAAACAAATTTAGGTTCCTATAAACCTAAGGTGGAATAAATCTTAGTGTTACATGCACCTAAGAGTCAAAACCAACAATAATAGTCTCACAAGATGATAAAAACAAAGACGAAAGGCTATTTGAAAGCTTCAAGGACTTCATTTGGAAAAGTGTACGCCAAAAAGTAGAATTGAACAACGGAATTCATGAGATGTTGTTGACCAATTAGTGTCGCATCCATGACATGTCCCATTCAGAATTCACATGCAAAATGTGCCATAAAGCCATAAAATAAGCTCATCGGAAGCTTCAACAATTTGAAGATCCTGATGAAATTGAAGAAGAAAATAAATTTGAGAATAAGGAAAAGGATCAAAAACAAGATTCTCAAAAACAAGATTCTCAGGAACAAGATTCCTAGGGAGGTAAAGTTAAAAACGTTGAAAGTGTTGAAGTAAACCAATTACAAAGTGGATATGATCACAACACCACTAATACATAGCTCAATCACCCTTTCAATCAATAGAATAGGTTTGGACCTTAAGGTTTGATGGATCTAGATAAAAGAAAGAAGCTAGAGCTGGTTTTGAATTAACTAGTCCACAAGAAGAAATATACCTTGAGGTTCACAGGCTAGAATTTCCCTGCACAAATAATGTCACATAATATGAATCATTGGTTCATGGATTATTGTTATCCCTAAATAAAGGAGCCAAAATTTTATGAGCTTTTGGAGATTAAGAAGTGGTTGTAAAACAAGTAAGAAAACAATACATTTGTCATGAGAAGATATTGATTTGTTACCACAATAGAGTGTGGGACCTTATCGAGAGATTTGATGCTTTCAACATTCAACATATGAACTAGCCAGACAATCAAATGGCAAATTATTTGGCATAGGCAACTAGTTCTTTGGAGTCGCTTGCCATGAACAACATAAGCCAATTTTTAGTAGAGTTATCACCAATACCATCAATTCCTGACAATGTTACAAATTTTCAAGTGTTCAATGATGATGACCATATCCATGAGTTCTTAACATGCTCAAATGTCTTCACAATACATATAATTGATAGAGATGAAGGAATAGAAGAAGCTTAATTTGTTGATGATGGAGTTTTGAATTTAAAGACAAATATTATTCCAAGAGAAATGATACAGTTGGAAAGAACATTTGATAAAGATCAGATCAATGGGGCAAAGAAAAAAAAGATTGAAGGGGACAAATACAAAAAGATAAATTTGGAAACTGAAGATGAGATCAAGAATGTATGCATAGGCAAAACTTGTACACCAGAAGATAGAGTTGGTATAATCCAGAACATGAGAAAGTTTTTTGATCTCATAGCCTAGAGTTATGAATATTTCAAGACTTGTGACACTTACATCATTACACATACAATTCCTCTCAAGCCAGGAAGTAAGCCATTCAAACAACACCAGAGGCCAATTAACCTAATACTAGAACCCCTTATCCAACAGGAGGTTAAAAAACTATTATCAGTAGGGTTTATATTCCCAGCATGCCACTCAACATGGGTCGCCAATTTGGTTCTAGTTTGAAAGAAAAATGGAGAAATTAGATTATGTGTTGATTTTCAAATTTTGAATTGAGCCTCAAATAAGGATAATTATCCTTTACCATCACTTGATGAGGTCTTACAAATCGTTAATGGATCCTAGATGATGTCCTTCTTGGACGGATATTTCGGATACAATCAAGTGTTAGTTGAATATGAAGATAGATTAAAAACAAAATTTGCTAAAAAATGAGATACCTTTGCCTATAAAATAATGCCCTTTGGGCTGATAAATGTAGGGGCCACATTTTAGAGGTCCATGGATATCACCTTCAAAGACCTAATTGGAAAATTCATAATCATTTACATGGATGATCTAATAGTGTTCTCAAAGAAGAGAGAGGACCATGTAGAAGATTTGAGGAAGGTATTTGTGAGATGCCAAAGGTATGGGATTTCCTAAATCCAAAGAAGTGTATATTCAGGGGCACCGAGGGAAAGTTATTGGGACACCTAATCATAGAGAAAGGATTCCTGATTGATCCTAAGTGTGTAGAAGCCATCTCAATAATTAGTTTGCCTACTAGTCAAAAAGAGTTGAGATCTTTCTTTGGAAAGATCAATTTTGTTAGAAAATTTATCATAGGCTTTGTTGAGATAGTAAAACCTTTGAATGAAATGTTGAAAAAGGATGCTAAGATGGAATGGACATCACTAGCAAGAAATCCTTTGAATAAACCAATCAAGCTATAGTTGATGCTCCTGTCTTGGTTAGCCCAGACTACACAAAACCATTTTACTTGTATTCTTTTGCATCAGAGAACTCATGTGTTGCAATACTTACCCATTGAACAGAAGAGAAAGATGAAAATTCCATAGCTTTCATGAGATCATCCCTTAAAGATGTAGATTTGAGATGCCCCAATATTGAAAAATAGGCCTATGCATTGGTAAAGGTTGTCAATAAGTTTAGATATTATTTCTTGAGAAGTAAAGTTTTTGCCATCGTTTCCAATGTAGTTGTCAAAACACTCCTGGTGCAAAATGAGCTAGGAGAGAGAAGAGGAAAGTGGATCACCATTATCCAAGAGTATGATACTGAATTACAACCAATGAAGCTAATCTAAGGACAAGCTCTAACATAGACTATGGCTATTGAAGGACCTAACCTTGTGCAAGAAATGTATGTTTTAACTGATACCTCTCTAGGGGAATAGTTCCATGACATCATCTCATATTTGTTAAATCACACTTATCCTAAACTGATGAACCCTGCACAGAAGCAACCTTTCGGGCTTAAATGTCAATGTTACATGCTTCAGGGATCAGTGCTCTATAGAAAGAATCATGAAGGGATCTACTTGAGATGTGTGAGAAATGATGAAGCAAAAAGAATCATGGAACATTTTCACTCCAAATTCGGTGCAGGACATGGAGGAAGTCAGGAAACAACATACCAAATTTTGAGGGTAGGATAATATTGGCCTTCTATTTTCAAAGATGCATATGAATATGTCAAGACTTGTCACACTTGCCAAATTATTGCAACCCGTGAAAAGAATCTTGCTATGCCACTACAACCTATCATGGAAGTGAAACCATTTGCAATCTGGGGACTTGATTTTATTGGCAACATAAACCCACCCTCATCAGCACAACATAAGTATATTTTGACTACAACCGACTATTGCACCAGATGGTCTTAAGAACAAGCATTGAAGAATCACACGACAAATGCAGTAATCAAATTTTTAGAAGAACATGTTATCACCAGATTTGGATGTCCTAATGCTTTAGTATGTGATAATGGTTTTGCATTCACTTCCTTGAAATTTTCCAATTGGGTATTTGACTATGGGATGATGCTGAAGTTTTCATCAAATTATTACCCCCAGGGTAATGGTTTGGTACAGTTCACGAACAAGAATTTGCTCAATGTCATCAAAAAGTTACTCGAGAAGAATTCATGAGATTGGTATACTCATCTTAGATTTTCTCTATGGGCAAACAGATCAAGAGAAAAGAAATTTTTGTGTACTTCTCCTTATCACTTAGTCTATGAACAAGACCCTATTTTCCCAATCTAGCTAAGGATCCCAACACTGAAATTTATGCAAGAGTATTTGGACCTGGAAGAAAGAGTTTAAATCCGCCTTTCACAACTATTATTACTAGAAGAACAAAGAGATCAAGCTCTTGAAAATTTTACAAAACATCAAGGGGTTGTCAAATGATGGTTTGATAGACATGCCACAACAAAAGCTTTCAGAATCTCCAATTTAGTCCTCTATTGAGACAAAGCTCACAAGAAGAGAGGGGATCATGATAGATTTGACAACCTATCGACACGAACCTACCAGATTTCTAAGTTACTTGGGGAAAGTGCTTTCAAGTTGAAAACCCCAATAGGAGAAGACATCCCATTTCCCGTCAATGGGCAATTGCTGAAACACTATTTCAAACCTTGAGTCCTTTGAACGAACTTGTCTGTACATAGTTAGAATAGTTTCTTTTGATTTTTTGTTTGTTTTAGTTTATTTATTTTTCTTTGTTAGTTTAGTTGTTTTTCTTTGTTAGTTTAGTTGTTTTCTTAGATTAGTTTTCTTGCTTAGTGTGTTTAGTTTTCTTTTGTTTTCTTAGTTTAGTTTTGAATAAGAGGGATTCCCATTTATGAGAAGGATGATGTTCGTTACGCGCACACTTCTAGTGTACACTACTACATTATGTCCTAGGATATTCCTTAGATAAATATTTGTGGAGAATCTTGGAATTGGAGATTAATTGTTTCTAAAGTATCTTAAAGTTAAGATTAGTACTTGAATAGAAAGGGAATCATCTATTGTATCTTGACATCAAGTCTTTCAATTATTATATCTTTTACACTTAAATTAATTCTCTAAGTTAGTATGGTCTCCCAAGTGAAGTCATGTAGATTACAAAAAAATAAAATCACCAAAAGTCTTACTTCAATGCCACTATAATACTCAAGCCTATACGAGCTTCATTGCTTGTGAGCCAAGGTGTGGAAATATGTGGAAAGGAAAAAAATATAAAAATGAATGAAAAAAAAAGAGAAAAAAATGAAAAATCAGAACACTTGGATTTGGGTGTGCGAAAATATCTATAGGTGTACCCTCGGTATCAAAAACAAATTAAATCACCAGAAGTAGAGAAGTTTTTGTGAGATTATAGAGATAACCTTGTCGAGGCTATGGGCACTCACTAGCAGCAAGGCTCTATCCAAGGATGCTTTTGGAGTTAAGATGAAACACACACACAACTACAGAGTTTGTCATCATGGAACCAAAGAGCCAAATTGGTCTTAAGAGACAAAAATGAATGCATATGCACACACTTGTAACTGAAGGAGGAAAGATCTCGATACAGTTAGGATTCCTCTTACTTTTTGAGTACCCTTCTTAGCGAGCGGGTAATTTAGTATTAATTAATCAAATATTTTAGATTTCAAATGGATTCTATCTTCGGAATGTTTAGGAACATTCCTCATGTTATTAGTATTTAAAAATTGGGTATTCTTGTCCCATGTTTGGCTAGAAGTCTGCAAAAATGTGTTTAGCTTGGCCTTGTTACCTCTGAGTTTCTTGGGTCAGATGAGGGTTTAAGGTTCTTCAAATTTCTAACCCTTTCTATGTTCAAAAAACCCTTATGTTTTATTTCTGTGTTACTTTGCCACTTAAAGAAGGGTCGGCTTATCGTTAAAAGTGTTCTCCCATAGGTTTTCCCTAGGCGGTCTTTCAATTTTTTTTAAAATTTACGCCTTTGCCTATGTCTTGTTCTAATATTTGTCAGGCTCCTTAAATGGTATGCAACTCATTGTTAATCTTGCAGTTGTCGTTGTTTCACTAGGAAAAGATGCTAGCAAGTTAATGTTCATGAAGTAGCAAAAAGGCTAGGCAGGCCCAACCAGATGGATTGACCGTCAAATTAAAGGACTGAATCTTGTTTTAAATCCACCAGCTTGCATTGATTCGCTAACCCAAAGTGCACATGATTTACCCTTTGCGAAGAAGCAAAAGACTTGGTGGGTCCCAAAGGCGAGTAAGGTAATTGCTTAAAGAATGATCAGCTCAGGAAAGATCAGCGGCTTGCGTTGATTCACGGTCTAAAGATACTCGTTGTTTACCTTTTGCAAAGTTGTGAAAAGGTGGAGGGCCCAGCAGAGGTGGTCATGGCAAAGGTAACCGATGAACAAGTTACCGAGATCCAATGGTTTTCACTGCTTTGCGAAGATAAGTGGCCTAAGGTTTAAGCTCTACAAAATAGAGAAAGGGTCGGTGGGCCCAAAGGATAGGCAGGTCATAAAGTTTTAAAGGCCGATTAAGTATGACTTAATCAGATGATTGTCGTGGATTCCCAACCTAAAGTCAAGCGGAGATTAATGTTCACAAAATAGCAAAATGATGTGGCAATTACACGACGGCTGACATGGTAGGATAGATGGGTTATTCCATGGAAAGAATTAGTGACTTGTCAAATACACGTGGCTCTGAAGGGTCATTGAGGGGCCACCTTGTTTCAACCGGTAGTTATGTTGAGAATGGTGAAGTAGAACACGTGGCAGCTTCAGAATGGAACCCGGTGGAACTTCCTGTGCAAATAGCCAACTGCCACATGGTGTTTGTTAACCGGTGATGCAATAAAGTGAGTGGTCTCCGAGTTAGAGGGCCCACTTAGAAGGTCTAAAGTGTGTTAAATGGTGTTCATCTCATGGTCAATCCAACGGTTGTCATTGTTTCGTAATCCAAAGATGCCTACATTTTAATCTCTGTGAAATGGCAAAAACCGTTAGCCATCATGGTTAAGCACAGTTAGTTAAGAAGAATAGCGGTCATTGCAGCAAGTAAAGACCAAGCAAGTAAATGATGATCTAGTGGTCGGCATTCTTTCATGAGGTAAAAGTGTGCATGGTTTAGTGTTCATGAAATGGTGAAAAGAAGGTAGGGCCCGTCACTAACACAAAAAGACCACAAGGAGTAAAAGCAGTGCAGGTTCCCGAGATCCAACGATCGTCATTGCTTCGCGAAAGAAAAGTGTGGGGGTTTTAGTCTCTGCGAAATGGCAAAACAACTAAAATAGAGAAAAACTCAAAGAATTTGTGGTCCGTTGGAGCCTATTTTTGAATTCATTTTTTACGAATACAATTCTGAGGTGATGGCCAAAGCATGCAGGATTAATTTCTCAATTCAATGCCAACTTGCAGTATTAAGGTCCATGTCAATTGAATATTGGTACTATTTCGACAAATTTGTTGCAGAGGAGTTGGTGCAAACTGAGTTTCTTCAGGCGAATAACCAGGTTTTTTTTGTGTTTTCCTTGCTAATTGCAGTCTGAGAATTGATATTGTTGTGTGAATTGTTCCATTAGAGTTTTTGTGCAAATCTCAATTGATATAGTTGTATTAATGGGATGGCGCCAAGAAGGGAATTAGCAGGAAAAGTAAATTACCAGGATAGGAATATTTGTGATGATTTTTTGGAATAGCTAACCATGTCTACCAATGTCGGGGCCAAGGCTAAAGAATTGGTGCCAAAGAACCCTCATCTAAGAATCGGGGATGGCCTATATGACAAAGGCAATTGGTTAATGGATCCACAAATAGGGATGTCAGGTTTAGGATTATTCAAGGTTGGTTTTGGTTAGAGACATTCCTTTGCCCCTTTAAATAGCATATGGGAATTACATGTAGCGAAGCTTGTCGTCCTTGGTGTATTCATGGATGTAGATTTGTTGACTCTGATTGACCAAAATTATGACCCTATAGCTAAATGTATCAGGAATGTGAAAGGATTAGCCTTGATTGAAATTAAAGATGATGAATTCAGAAGTGTGTTTAAGCTCAGTGAAGCTTCAAATTTGTTAGAACCTATTGATTTTGAATCACTGGACCAGGTTTATAATGCACAAAGGGATCACCTTAGGAGTGGCCCATTGAAATAGTTCTTTGTTAAAATAGGAGCGTTAACAATTGTAGGCCCCAGTACAATGGAACCCTTTTCCTTGAATTTGTTTACTCTGAGAGCTAAGGGTATGTATTGGGCATTGTGTCAGATTTTTGGAGAAGATGCTGAGAAAAACATGCCAACCCATTACATCCCAACGATTGCACAAATTCTAAACCCCTCTCTGGCAATAACATTTGATTATGCACCATACCTTACTGATGCAATTCATGCAGGGCTAGTAGGGATAAAAAATGGTAAGGTGGACAGACCGTTTGGATGGTATTCTCTCCTAATGCACATGTTTTTGTTCAAAGGTGCTCATTACTTTGCAAAAGAAATGGATTTGGTCAAGGTGAAATATAAGGAAGAGATGCTTGTTCAGCTTTCGAGTATTGTTTTGTCTTGGGATAGAGAGGATGCTAGCTATCTAAAGTTTGACAGATGCTTTGCATCTAAGATTAGATTTCTTTTGTCCACAGAAAACCCTAGGATTCCTAAGGCTCTCTTGGAATTCCTCAAGCCCAAGGAGTTTGCAGAAGGTATTAAGATTGTTCATAATTGGGGAGATATGTATCTATACCATGTTTCTACAGTTTTCAGAGTATATGGTTTCAAAGGCACTCCATATTTATTGCCTTATCAAGTCCCACTGAAGATAGGAATTGCTGACGTCTTAAGGCAAATTGGAGGTGTACAAGAGGCAGAACTGACAAATAGGGGTAAAGGGACCATTTTCCCAACTATTACCATGGCACATCATTTTGTGATCACTAAAGGTGGTTGGAAGTATTTAGAAGAATTCCTTGAACCATATAGATTGTCAACTGTTGTTTCAAGATGTGCAGACCCTGAAGACTTTTTCAACGACATGTTTAGGAAGAGAGCAGTTTGTAAAGGTAGGCCTCACCAATTTTAGTTCCCTGAAGATCTAATTAGGAATGAATTTAGTTTGGATGAGCAAGAACTGAGGAAAGAGAAGTGGGTTTCATATAAAAGGGCTCTTGACTTCATTCATCAATTTGATAGTAGTTATGACCCTCTTTCTAGTTTCAATCCCTTTGAGGAGAAAAACAAATTCTTGATTCTTTATTTTGAAGACCTCATGCAAACATTGAAAGAAAAGAGGGAGGCTATAATGAAAAATGATCCTAACAGGTTTAAATTGGTTCTAGCTAATCCTTCCTTTGCTAAGGCTATCCCACCTAGTGATTATGTAATGCACAAGAAATAAAGATACAATGTGATGATGCTAGTGATAGGTGAGCCTTCCACTTGAAGAGGGAAAAGAGCAATTGAGGATGTCATTGACATCCAAGACTCCCCTAAAAGGCAATGGGTTGGAAAGGAAGTGCAAACAAATGAGCCTTTGTATTCTCCATCTCAGTCCCCTATCCACATAGGAGATGAGCGAGCGGTGGCTGAATAGTTGTTACAGTTAGGGAGTCTCGGGGAGATTGCCTACACATATGATGAGACACAAGAGGGGATACCAGAAGAGCCACCTAGTGCTGAAATGAACTTGACAGATGGTGAGCTCAAGGGAAAAGAGTTAGACCTTACTTTCAAGCAATCCAGTGAGGAGTTCCTGGCTGATAGTAACTTTGTTACAATAGGGGCCTTCATGTAGTTTGTATGGAAGTAGAACATGGAAAAATTCAAAGAAAAATATGAACAAAGGAAGAGTGAGTAGCCTCACGGAGATGTAACTTAGGTAGAGGAAGAGGTGAAACAAGAGATGATTGAAGAGTTCAAAACCATTACCCCTGAAAAGGGAAGAGAGATGGTATCAAAAGCTGGTGTTTTAATCCTCCCTGAGTGGGATATAGCTGATGCTTTAGTACTTGAAGTAGTCAGAAAGGGAACTAAACCCATGGAAGGAGTGACCTTTAGCAGAGATAATACTACTTTACTCATGTGGTCACTGAAGGAGGATGAAAGTAAAAGAATAAAAGATGTATCAGACTCTAGTCTCCTAGGAGGCATGATTGTGAAAAGAGACCAAGATACAGGAGTGGTGGAAGTCTCAAGCACAACCTTGGAAACTGCAAAGGTCAATGTAGCAGTGGTAGAAAAGGAGGAAAAAGAAAAGGCCAATCTCCAATTAAAATTGGAAACAATCTTAAAGGCTTACAATGAGGCCAAAGAAGGAGTAGCCAACAAAGACAGTATTATTGCTAGACTTCAAAGTCAGTTCGCAGGTCAACACCATCAAGGTGAATCCTCCACTCTTATGATAACCTCTTCTCCAACAAGACTTCCACCCACAAGTCCTATCATAGAATATCCCCCTTCTCCTATCCCTTCTTGTTTCTAGTCAACTAAATCTGTCCAACATGAGTTGGAGAAGTTGAAATAGGCTCAAGCCCTGTTTGCAAGCAAATATGAGGAAAAGGTAAAAGCTACAATTTTGAAGTTTGTTGATTCAGTTAGGCCCTCTGTCGTTCATATTTCTATGAAGAGGATTCTGAATATTTTGATAGAATTGAGAGAAGATGAAACCACCTTGGAACCAATTTTTAATAAGTGGATATTTAGAGGTAAGGAGTTAGAGCTCATGTGTTCATCCCATGCAAATGCAGAGGCAAATGACAATCTCTGGTCCACTAATGAATTCATAAAGGAAATGAATATACTCTCGAAAGAAAGGGCAGGTGTAAAAAGAAAGGCCCAACTATATAGAAAAGAATATTCTAATCACAAGTATGAGATGTTTCCAAGAGGTTTTGTTGGTCCAACTCAGTTAAAGGAGGAGAAAACATGGTTAGAAGAGCTGGATCACAACTTGTCAAAAAAATTTATTGAAATAATTAACACTAATGACACATCCTTACTTGTCAAGACAATTGAAGAAATTGGAAAGGTGAAATCACATTATAGTTTCATACAAATAGAAATTGGGCAATTAAGGGTTACTTGGAAAAGGTTGGAAGGAATGAAGAAAAAGATTGTCAACTTCTCTTGGCTGAATGATGACGTGTTCCAAGAATGGAAGGATAAATATGCCAGACAAAAAGAAGAATTTCCCAAACAGTTAGAAGATGTTGCAGTAGGACAAGAAGTTGAAGAGTCGTTGATGCCGAAAAGGACTTGTAACTGTTTCTTGGAGAAAATTGCGATTTGTAACAAACTTTTCTTAGGTTTGTCTGAAGCTTGTATGCATCCATAATGTTATAATGGATACTAGGACTATTAGGAATGAATCACAAGAATTTTGTAAACAAACTCTGGCAAAATATATTTAGGACCTTTTTCTAGTTTTAAGGAGATTGCTCTGAGTTATGTAATATTTTTAGGAATGAATATGAATATACAGATCAAAGTTTTAGGCCTAAAATTCCTTTGTCTTTTGGTGTGCATTCTTTAGTTTGCTGGTTTCATTTGGATAATCGAGGGTTGTTTGAATGAACATGGATTGTAAGGCAATCTTGTAGATGTTATTTTTGGCTTTTCTCTTCAGGAGAGGGATTAAATGTGCATGAAATACTTCTATCAGCAAGTCTATTGTTTGTTACTATGAATCTGATGAATTGTTTTAATTGAATGTGAGAGGATCTATATATATGTTAGGCATGTATGGGATTAATTAAAGCCAAAATGATGAGATGTATATGAGTGTTCCATTTTGAGAATTATTGTTTGATTTAGGTGACTCTGTAGCCCAGATAAGGCACTGGTATCAGATTGTAGGATTTCTTCCTATCTTTTCTTGAAGATCAATACTAAAAATGAATGCGATTTTTTCCTTTAGTGTTTCAGTTTCATTGAGGTGATGAAGTCCACAGGTTTTTTTAGCACTGGTTTACTGTGGATCTCAGTTTTAAAGTGTGAAGATATTCACAGAAGGTATACCCACCTGAACTTTGGATAAGTTCAAAGTGTAGAAGGTCTCAAAAACTTGTTATATGTTACTCTTGAGTTCCATTTCCCTGATCATTTCATATGTAGACAGAGTTGATTTATTTCATACAGGAAGGATAGAAGGGAAATCAAAATTTGAGACTAACAAAAGTGGTGACTCTGCTGGGGAGAGTCATAGTGTGTATCTATGTTGCAGATTGGTGCCTGAATTAATTCAGAAGTTGTTCGGATATCTGTGTTGTGAAAAATTGCCTAATCTCTAATTTGTGTTATCTGTCTCTTTGAAAATCTTCGTGATTTTTTTGTTTTAAAAAATTGGCAAGTATTTTGTTTAAAGCTTGTTTTATTTTTTCATATGGTCTTTGTGGGTGGTGACTCTGACAAGTATAACCAGTCCTTTTAAATAAGTGAAACTCTTTTAAGAAAACAAGCATAATGCAAAGAGGAAGGAACACCAGGTCTTTCATGAAGAAGCATCCTCATGAGACATTGCAAGAGGGATTACTTGAACAGTCACGGAGAGGCAGGAAGATCAGTTGTACATGAGCCATCTAATGATGCTTGGGTACAAAAGAGCATCAATATGGGTAAGTCATCTGAGAGACCCATCTATGCAAATTCAAATTCTTCTTCCCCCGAATCTGAGCATGATATTTTAGGTTTCCATTCTATTTTGTTTGGGAATATTGAAGATGTTCAAGTTTTAAATCAGGGGATTTCCCATGCTAGTTTTTCTGGGAAGGACATAAATAGTTCAAACATTAAGAGAGATTCTATACCTATGACAATTGATGGAAACATCAGTTTAATTGATATTGACCAAGTCAATATGTTAGACTTTGAAGAAATATTCCTTGATGAAGATAAGTTATCCCAAGAAATTGAAGTCTTGAATAGATGAATCCATCATTTAATTTCCTTAAGAACACAAAAGGAAGCAAATAAAGAAAGAGAGGTAAAAGCAAATTTGATGGAGAGAGACAGGCTTTTAAGACAAATAGCTGATCTTGAGTTATTTACCCAAGAGAAAGCCAAGAGTGAGGATGAAGGTCCAGTCATCAGAGAAATTCTAGTTCCCAAGACCAACCCTCCATACAAATCTATGGTGCAATCAAATAGGGAAGTGGTTAGTGACCCACAACCTATTAGAAATAATGTAGATAAGGGGAAGCAGAAGTGTAAGGAAGGTGGGTCTAGATCTAAGACTACAGCGGAGATCTCTCACATGCTATCTGCACATGAAAGGGAGATGGAGAGGATGAGGAAAGAGAAAGAATATTTACAAATGGAGTTGGAAAAGGTTGAATTAGAAGCATCCAATCAAGAAGTTAAAAGAAAAATTAACTATCTAAAAGCTCCTCCTATAAGTTTTCCCTCAGCAGACCTAAATAAACCTGTTCCTCAGCAAGCTTCACTCCCTCCAGTCAAAATTTATTTAGCCTTGCCTATGAGTACTGTCCTAGTTAATATAGCCCCTGTTAATAACCAAGTCATGGCCCTAGTGTAAGAATGAACATGGGAAATAATCTTACTGCTAATCAATTCTAGAGAAGACCTATTAACTTGGAGTTATACAGACAGCTCTTCTTTGATGGAATCCCAGGGTACCCCAACCATGTTCCTACAGAATTAAGGGATAGACTTCACAAATTTGTTGGCAACAATGCAATCAGTGCAGAAGAGCACTTAAAATATTTTGGTGACTTGATTATTGATTATGAAATAATAGACAAAGATGTCATCATGAAATTATTTGTGCAGTCCATAGTAGATGATGCAAGGGACTGGTATAGAGGTCTCCCTATGAATAGCATTGGATCTTGTGAAGACTTTAAAAATTGCTTTCAAGAACAGTATGGTGACAAGACAAATGTGAGCTTCATGCTCAATGAGTTCAACAATATCAGAAAGTCTGACAATGAAATTGTCACAGATTTTAATGCCAAATTTCAGAAAGCAATGCATAGGCTATATCAGGTAATGAGGTTAGATGATAATTTGTGTCTGAATACTTATTACAATGCCTTTGATTCAAAAATGGCCTATATTCTAAGGGATAAAAATCCGCATAGTTTGAGAGATGCATTTAGAATTGCCATCAATGTGGAGAGTAATAGGAAAGCATCTGGGAAAGTAGGGAGAAGAACTGATGGTAGGCTATGGCAAGAATCAAAACAACAACCTAATAAAGTTGTTAAAGAAGAAGACAAAATAGAGAAATTAGTGACTTCTATGAAGGATCTTACTACCAAGGCAAGTAAAAATGATAAGCCTCATTACAATTGGCAAGACAGGTCTCCTAGGTTGCATGATATGCCTTACAACACTACTTGGAAGGATGGCAAACCTCAAAATGAGAAGCCAAAAAATACTCAGAACCAAGACACCCCAGATCCTTTAAAAGGAGGAAATGTTCATAATATGGAGAATACTCCTGGTGCATAGCTTGTGATGGACCACATTCTCCTCATCAATGTGTTGTAGCTCAATCCCTTGAAGAATCCATGAGACAAGAGGTTGAGCCTAATATAAATATGTTTGAAACTATCATAGAAAGTAATAATGAGTCATTACAAAGTGAACTTAGTGAATGTGATGTGCTAAATAGTAAAAGTTCTTACCAAGGATAGTTGTCACTTGATTGGCATCCCAATTTGAATGTGGTAACAATTGAAGATGAAGAAGTTCATCTCAGAAGACCCAATGATGAAGAAGTAAGAAATCTCACTAAGGTTGCCATAGCCAAAGTCAAGCACAACTACAATTTGAGAAGTACTAAGAAGGATGGAGATCAAGGTGAACCTAGTTCAATGTTTATAAAAGAGATATCCTAGAAGAAAGTAGAAAGTAAAGCTACCTTGCCCCAAGATAGTCAAAAGGGGAATGACCAATTAAAGGATACGGCCAAAGCTATGGATAATAAGGCTACTAGTGATATACAAGGAATTGCTACAATAAAGAAGGCAAGTCAGCCTAAGACAAAGAAAGTTAAGGCTAATACCAAGTTGACTATTAATTCCACATTTGATATGACTCGGGCTCTTACCCAGATGAAGGCCACTGTCCCATTGATAGAGTTATTGAAAATAAAGGAACATAGAGAAGCTGCTTTATCTTTATTTTCTAAGATATCTGACAATAGCACAACTTTACCTTCAGGTTCAATGAAAGGTGAAAAGGATCATGAGTTGCAAACCCCAGAGGTATATGTTGGAACAACTATTACACAAGAGCCTTCATAGGTTGATCTTTTTTATGTTACTTTGTTAGTGAATAACCGGTTAATTAAAAACTGTATGATAGATTCTGGTGCAGCTGCAAATGTAATGCTTATGGTCTCATAAAAGAATTAGGATTCTCAGTAAGTATAGTGTATGGGAAGTGTTATGCTATGGATAACAGAGAAGTGATAGTGATAGGTACAATAAAAGATGTTGAGGTAAAAATAGTAGCATTCCCTGAAGCAACATACAAGATGGATGGCATTGTAACTGACACTAAACCTCATTATGGCATGTTGTTATCTAGACAGTGGGCTACAGCAGTAGGTGGAAATGTTCAATTGGATCTGTCATATGCTACTATCCCAATTAATGGAAACCAAGTCAAATTGTATAGAGAACCACGTTCTCCTAGGGTAATTGAGAAAGTAGATCCTAGTATGCTCAACTGTATGATTGATGTGGATCTTGACAATTTTAGATTACAACCAATTTGACCTCGATTGAAGAATACTAACTCTATTGTGACTGAATTGGAATCTCAATAGTATGATTTATGGCACATGTATTTTGATGGAGCTTTCTCTAAACAAGGATCTGGAGCAGGAGTGATTTTTGTGTCCCCTACAGGTATAACCTTCAAATATTCCTTTCTGTTATCCTTTCAGTGTACAAATAACACTGCTGAATATGAAGCCTTGTTATTGGGACTTGAAGTTGCAAAAAGGCATGGCATTCAGTTGTTAAAAGTGTTAGGAGACTCAAAATTGGTTGTTTCTCAAGTTAGAGCTAAGTATTCATATAAGAATGATAGACTAAAAAGATACAAGCATGCAATATGGGATGTGATTGAGCATTTTAGTGCATTCTCTATAAATTGGATAGAAAGATCTAAGAATATCATGGCTTATTTCCTAGCAAATGTTGCATTAAAGAATGATGATGCAACACTAACCAGTATATCCATAGTTGAGATAAAAGCTAGGCCTGCCATTCCTTACAATGTATATAACTGGCAAGTGTTTGCTGATGATGAAGATATTCTCAGGTTTATACAATGCATTGATGACTATGATGGACAAAAAAATGATTGCAATGCCTTGGTGGAAGTGGTTGAAAATAGAGAAACTGTGTTTGGAAACAACCTAGTTCAGTTAGAAACTAATGAAATACCTAAAGGGTTGGTAGAACTGGAAGGTATGTTTAGTTACAGTGACAGTCATCCGCACCAGCAATCAACCACTAAGTTAGATGAACTAGAGGAAGTAAACTTGGGGATAGAATCATCCCCTAAGTTGGTGTATATTGGAAAAAATTTGCCTCCTCATGTTAGAGTAAACCTTATAAATTTATTAAAGAAATATAAGCATGTCTTTGCTTGGTCTTATGAATATCTGAAGGTGTATAGATAGGATCTATTTTAGCATGAAGTCCCTTTTCTTCTGGATGCTAAGCCTTTTAGACAAAAACAAAGACCTATCAACCCCCTGTTGGAATCTAAAATGCAGCAAGAATTAACCAAGTTAAGGGAAGGGGGAATCATTAAGCCTATAAGGCATTCATCATGGGTCTCAAATTTGGTCCCGGTTAGAAAGAAGAATGGGGACATAAGACTCTGTGTTGATTTTAGGAACCTAAATGTTGCTTCCTTGAAAGATAATTACTCTTCTCCTAATATGGAAGCAATGTTGCAAAGAGTAACTGGTTGTGACCTATTGTCTATGATGGATGGGTTCTCAGGTTATAACTAGGTGTTAGTAAAAGAATCTGAACAATTCAAAACTACTTTCACCACCCCTTGGGGAACATACATGTATGTCAGAATGCCTTTTGGTTTGAAAAATGCTGGAGCTAACTTTCAAAGGGCAATGGATGTAGCTTTCAAGGAATTCATCAATATTATCATGGTCGTATATCAAGATGATTTTACATGTTTCTCCAAAAGGGCGGATGACCACTGTGGAAAATTAGAACAGGTTTTCAGTAAAGCTCTGGAATTTGGTGTATCTTTAAATCCAAAAAAATGTCATTTTGCTATCACCAAAGGGAAGCTGTTAGGACATATTGTCTCTAAAGAAGGGGTTAGAATAGACCCTGAAAGAATTGAAGCCATAAAAATGTACCTGAGCCAAAGAGTGTTAAAGGTATCCAATCTTTCTTGGGAAAAGTAAATTTTGTTAGAAGATTTATTGCAAATTTTGCAGAGATAGTCAAGCCCATTGTTAAACTACTTAAGAATGATACAAAGTTTTGCTGGGATGAAGAAGCTTCAAAGGCTTTTGATGAAATCAAAAGCGCTATTCAGGAGGCAACAGTGTTGAAATCCCCTGACTACAGTAAACCTTTCTCTCTGTTTTCTTTTGCTTCATATCACACAGTGGTTGCAGTTCTTTTACAAAATGATAATGAAGGATATGAACATCCTATAGCTTTTTGCAGCAAATCTTTACAGGCTACAAAGTTAAAGTATGAAATTATGGAGATGCAAGCATATGCTTTGGTCAAGGCTATTAAAGCTTTTAGGCCATATCTTGTAAATGCATGAGTAATTTCTTATGTCCCACATGCGGCTATCAAAGATATTCTATCCCAGTCTAAGGTCACTGGTAAAAGATGCAGATGGATAACCAGAATCTAGGAGTTTGATTTAGAGATTAAGATCACTAAATTGGTGAGAGATTTAGGCCTTTCTAAGCTATTGGCTGAATCAAAACTTCTTGATGTTGAATTTGTATACACCTAAAAATAGTCTAAAGATAATTAATTAAATAAGCAATTATTTAATTAATCTCTCCTTCCCAATTTAAGTGAATTCACTAAGAAATTTGATTAAATCTCCCTTTCATCTACTTATTAATAAATCTAAGGATTTATTAAATAGGTTCATTTCATTTCACCCCTTTAATTAATTAATTCAAATTAATTAATTCCCTCCATCAAAATCATTTCTTCTAAATCCCCTAATTAATTAAAACAAATCATTCATGAATTGTTGAGATTAATTATCCTTTTCCTAATATTTGAATTTTTAAATTCAAATTCTCCTAACTTCTACCACTCCTAAACCTAACCATTCCTAAACCTAACCCATTCTACCTACCACCATGTCCCCTTTCATCCAACATCTTCTAGAACCTTTGTGACACTTGTCACTAAGTGTTCCCTTTCATCCTACCTCTTCTAGAAGCCTCTTGACACTTGTCACCATAGAGATGACAGATGTTCCCTTTAATCCAACTCCCTTTGCCAACCTCCTCCAATTTAACCATTGATATATTCAGATCAATCTCAACCGTTGAGTCATGCCAACTCACCCCTAGCCTTGGGAAATCCTATAAATAGACCTCATTTTGGAGCAATATGGGTCCCAATTTGATTTCATCTTATGCATTGTTACTATAGGCATCTAGCTTATAGTTTATCAGTTTTAGCAATGTTATCATGCTCATTTCAGCTTAACTCTTAGCTTAATCATGCTAGGATAATCATGAATTCATATAGCTTAATCATGCTATTCTTGCTAGATCATGCATTTTTAGCATTCAAATCCTCCATCTAAGTGTAGTCAAGTCACTGGAATTTGCATACTAAGATCTGAGAGCAAAATTCATACTCGCATTTACTAGGAGGCAATAAGTCGATTAGCTATGGTTTTTTCTTTCATTGTTTCAATTTACTAACCATTGCTTATAATGATTTATTGAGTGCATTGTGTTTGCAGGTATAGGTACAATTCACAGAGCATGACAGAAGTGAATAATGTTGAAGTTGAGAACATCCTGGTCACCAGTATTGAGACACAGCCATGGTACTTAGAGATAGTACATTTTTTAAGAGATGCAACATTTTCAGAAGGGATGACCCATAACTAGAGAAGAACATTGAAATTGAAATCACAAAAGTATGTCCTCATTCAGGGTGATATGTTTTGGCGGAATAGAGATGGGGCGTTGCTAATGTGTTTGGATAAATCCCAGGCTAAAAGAGTGTTAACTGAAATGCATGCTGGAGTGTGTGGAGGTCACTACTCTGCCAAGACAACTACTGGTAAGATAGTTCGGACAAGATATTATTGGCCTACTTTTTTTAAAGATGCCCATGAACATGTCCGGAGATGTGACCCATGCCAGAAGTTTTCATCAAAATTGAAGTATGAGGGAGCTTTACCCCTCAGCCCAGTCACAGTGGAAGCCCCTTTTGTTCAATGGGGCATTGATTTTATTGGAGAAATCATTGAGAAATCAGGAAGAGGTCATAGGTGGATTATAGTAGCTACTGATTATTTTACCAAGTGGATTGAAGCTATACCCACTAGGAGAGCCACAAGTAAGGTTGTTATTGACTTCTTGATGGATAATGTCATAACCAGATTCAGAGTCCCTGTAAAACTAGTGATGGATAATGCCATGAGCTTCAGGTCAGAAGAGTTCGTTGAATTTTGCACCAGCCATGGAATAGTTATGTCCTACTCTTCCCCCTATCATCCTTAGGGTAATGGGCAAGCTGAATCAAGTAATAAGATCCTCTTGAACATTATTAAGAAAATCCTGGAGGAAAATAAAAGGTCTTGGGACCAAAAGTTAAAATTAGCTCTATGGGCTGACATGGTTACTATCAAGAGAGCAATTGGGGTTTCACCTTTTGAATTGGTTTATGGCACATAATCTAGGGTGCCAATCAATGATCTTCTTCTAGTATATAAGTTCCTACAAGTTAAAGACATGAAGTTATCTGAACCTATGGAAGACTGGATGATTCAGATGGTGGAGGTAGAAGATATTAGAACTTTGGCTCACAAGAGGAATTTGAAGATCCAATTGCAGTCCAAATATCTATTTAACAAAAGAACCTTGTTGAGAAAGTTTCAAATTGGTGATGTGGTTCTTCAATGGAATGTGAAAGGACAAGATAAGGGAAAACACAAAAAAATTGAGTCACTATGGATAGGCCCCTCTGTGGTTTGTGATCTTAATAGAAAGGATTCATATTTTTTGTAGAATATGAATGATGAGGTACAGGAATTTCCACTGCATGGACAATTCCTGAAACATTACTTCTCTTAATATCCATGCACAGTAGGTCCTTGTCTATACATATTTAGGTTTGCTTTTGTTGTTGTTTTTAGGCTTGTGTTTGGTCTATTCTCCAGAGTGTTTCTGAATTCTTGTGTTGATCTTGCAATCAACTATCCCCAGTCAGAGCCGCTAATATCAGTATTTAAAAATTGGGTATTCTTGTCCCATGTTTGGCTAGAAGTCTGCAAAAATGTGTTTAGCTTGGCCTTGTTACCTCTGAGTTTCTTGGGTTAGATGAGGGTTTAAGGTTCTTTGAATTTCTAACCCTTACTATGTTCGAAAAACCCTTATGTTCTATTTTTACGTTACTTTTTCCACTTAAATAAGAGTCAGTTTATCGTTAAAAGTGTTCCCCCATAGGTTTTCCCTAGGTGTTCCTTCAATTTTTTTCAAAATTTACGCCTTTGCCTATGTCTTGTTCTAATGTTTGTGGGCTCCTTAAATGGTATGCAACTCATTGTTAATCTTGTGGTTGTCATTGTTTCACTAGGCAAAGATGCTAGCAAGTTAATGTTCGTGAAATAGCAAAAAGGCTAGGCGGGCCCGACCAGATGGATTGACCATTAGATTAAAGGATTGCATCTTGTTTTAAATCCAATGGCTCGCATTGATTTGCTAACCCAAAGCGCATGTGATTTACCCTTTGTGAAGTAGCGAAAGACTTGGGGGGTCCCAGAGGTGAGTAAGGTAATTGGTTAAAGGATGATTAGCTCAGGAAATATCAATGGCTTGCATTGATTCGTGGCCTAAAGATACCCATTGTTTCCCTTTCGCAAAGTTGCGAAAAGGTGGAGGGCCTGGAAGAGGTGGTCATGGAAAAGGTAACCGATGAGCAAGTTGCCGAGAACCAATGGTTGTCACTGCTTCGCAAAGATAAGTGGCCTAAGGTTTAAGCTTTGCAAAATAGTGAAAGGGTCGGTGGGCCCAAAGGATAGGCAGGTCATAAAGTTTTAAAGGCCGATTAAGTATGACTTAATCAAACAGTTGTCGTGGATTCGCAGCCTAAAGTCAAGTGGAGATTAATGTTCAAAAAATAGTGAAATGATGTGGCAATCACACGGTGGCTGACATGGTAGGACAGATGGGTTATTCCGTGGAAAGAATTAGTGATTTGTAAAATACACGTGGCTCTGAAGGGTTGTTGAGGGCCCACCTTGTTTCAACCAATAGTTATGTTGAGAATGGTGAAGTAGAACACATGGTAGCTTCACAATGGAACTTAGTGGAACTTCCTATGCAAATAGTCGACTACCACATGGCATTTGTTAACTGGTGATGCAATAAAGTGAGTGGTCTCCGAGTTAGAGGGCCCACTTGGAAGGTCTAAAGCATGTTAAATGGTGTTCATCTTGTGGTCGATCTGATGGTTGTTGATGTTTCTTAACCCAAAGATGCCTGTAGTTTAGTCTCTGTGAAATGGCGAAAACTATTAGCCGTCATGGTTAAGCGTGGTTACTTAAGAAGACTAGCAATCACTGCAGGAGTTAAAGACTGAGCAAGTAAATGATGATCTAGTGGCCAGCATTTTTTCGTGAGGTAAAAGTGCGCATGGTTTAGTGTTCGCGAAATGGTGAAAAGAAGGTAGGGCCCGTCACTAACATAGAAAGACCGAAAGGAATAAAAGTAGTGCAAGTTCCTAAGATCCAACAATCATCGTTGCTTCATGAAAGAAAAGTGTGGGGATTTGGGTCTCTACAAAATGGTGAAATGACTAAAACAAATAAAAACTCAGAGAACTTGTGGTCCGTTGGAGACTATTTTTGAATTCAATTTTTATGAATTCAATTCTGAGGTGAGGGCCGAAGCATGCAGGATTAATTTCTCAATTCAATGCCGACTTGCCATATTAAGGTCCACATCAATTGAATATTGGTACCATTTTGACAAGTTTGTTGCAGAAGAGCTGGTGCAGAGAGAGTTTCTTCAGGCGAATAACCAGGTTTTTTCAGGGTCTTCCTTGCTAGTTGCAGTCTGAGAATCGGTATTGCTGTGTGAATTGTTCCATTAGAGTTTTTGTGCAAATCTCAATTCATATAGGTGTATTAACAGGATGGCGCCAAGAAGGGAATTAACAGAAAAAGTAAATTACCAGGATAGGAATATTTGTGATGATTTTCTAGAACAGTTAACCATGTCTACCAATGTTGGGGCCAAGGATAAAGAATTGGTACCAAAGAACCCTCGTCTGAGAATCGGGGATGGCCTATGTGACAAAGGAAATTGGTTAAGGGATCCACAAATAGGGATGTCGGGTTTAGGATTATTCAAGGTTGGTTTTGGCCAGAGACATTCCCTTGCCCCTTTAAATAGCATATGGGAATTGGATGTAGGGAAGTTTGTAGTCCCTGGTGTATTCATGGATGTAGATTTGTTGACTCCGATTGCCCAAAATTATGACCCTATAGCTAGATGTATCAGGAATGTGAAAGGATTAGCCCTAATTGAAGTTAAAGATGATGAATTCAGAAGTGTGTTTAAGCTCAGTGAAGCTTCAAATTTGTTAGAACCTATTGATTTTGAATCACTGGCCCAGGTTTATGATGCACAAAGGGATCACCTTAGGAGTGGCCCATTGAAAGAGTTCTTTGTTAAAATAGGAGGGTTAACAGTTGTAGGCCCCAGTACAATGGAACCCTTTTCCCTGAATCTATTCACTCTAAGAGCTAAGGGTATGTATTGGGCATTGTGTCAGATTTTTGGAGAAGATGCTAAGAAAAAAATGCCAACCCATTACATGTTGATGATTGCAAAAATTCTAAACCCCTCTCTGGCAATAACATTTGATTATGTGCCATATGTTACTGATGCAATTCATGCAAGGCTAGTAGGGATAAAAAATGGTAAGGTGGATAGACTGTTTGGATGGTATTCTCTTCTAATGCACATGTTTTTGTTTAAAGGTGCTGATTATTTTGCAGAAGAAATGGATTTGGTCAAGGTGAAAGATAAGAAAGAGATGCTTGTTTAGCTTTGGAGTACTATTTTGTCTTGGGATAGAGAGGATGCTAGCTATCTAAAGTTTGACAGATGCTTTGCATCTAAGATTAGATTTATTTTATGCATAGAAAACCCTAGGATTCCTAAGGCTCTCTTAGAATTCCTCAGGCCCAAGGAGTTTGCAGAAGGTATTAATATTGTTCATAATTGGGGAGATATGTATCTTTACCCTGTTTCTATAGTTTTCAGAGTATATGGTTTCAGAGGCACTCCATATTTATTGCCTTATCAAGTCCCACTAAAGATAGGAATTGCTAAAGTCTTACGGCAAATTGGAGGTGTACAAGAGGCAGAACTGACAAATAGGGGTAAAGGGACCATTTTCCCAACTATTACCATGGCACATCATTTTGTGATCACTAAAGGTGGCTGGAAGTATTTTGAGGAATTCGTTAAACCATATAGATTCTCAACTACCATTTCAAGATGTGCAGACCCTGAAGACTTTTTCAATGGCATGTTTAGGAAGATAGCAGTCTGTAAAGGTAGGCCTCACCAATTTCAGTTCCCTGAAGATCTAATTAGGAATGAATTTAGTTTGGATGAGCAAGAACTAAGGAAAGAGAAGTGGGTTGCATATAAAAGGGCTCTTGACTTCATTCATCAATTTGATAGTAGTTATGACCCTCTTTCTAATTTCAATCCCTTTAAGGAGAAAATCAAATTCTTGATTCTTTATTTTGAAGACCTCATGCAAACTTTGAAAGAAAAGAGGGAGGCTATAATGAGAAATGATCCTGACAGGGTTAAATTGGTTCTAGCTAATCTTGCCTTCACTAAGACCATCCCACCTTGTGATTATGTAAAGCACAAGAAATCAAGATACAGTGTGATGATGCCAGTGACAGGTGAGCCTTCCACTTCAAGAGGGAAAAGATAAATTGAGGATGTAATTGACATCCAAGACTCCCCTAAAAGGCAAAGGGTAGGAAAGGAAGTACAGACAAATGAGCCTAAGTATTCTCCATCTCAGTCCCCTATCCACATAGGAGATGAGAAGGCGATGGCTGAACAGTTGTTACAGTTAGGGAGTCTCGGGGAGATTGCCTACACATATGATGAGACACAAGAGGGGATTCTAAAAGAGCCACCTAGTGTTGAAATGAACTTGAGAGATGGTGAGATCAAGGGTAAAGAGTTAGACCTTACTATCAAGCAAGCCAGTGAGGAGTTCCTGGCTGATAGTAACTTTGTTACAATAGGGACCTTCATGCAATTTGTATGGAAGTGGAACATGGAACAATTCAAAGCCAAATATGAATAAAGGAAGAGTGACTAGCCTCACAGAGATGTAACTCATGTAGAGGAAGAGGTGAAACAAGAGATGATTGAAGAGTTCAAGACCATTACCCCTGAAAAGAGAAGAGAGATGGTATCAAAAGCTGGTGTTTTAATCCTCCCTGAGTGGGATATATCTGATGCTCTGGTACTTAAAGCAGCTAGAAAGGAAACTAAACCCATGGAAGGAGTGACCTTCAGCAAAGATAATGCTGCTTTAGTCATGTGGTCACTGAAGAAGGATGAAAGTAAAAGAAGAAAAGATGTATCAAACTCTAGTCTCCTAGGAGGCATGATTGTGAAAAGAGTCCAAGATATAGGAGTAGTGGAAGTTGCAAGCACAGTCTTGGAAACTGCAAAGGTCAATGTAGCAGTGGTAGAAAAGGAGGCAAAAGAAAAGGCCAATCTCCAATTAAAATTGGAAACAATCTTAAAGGCTTACAATGAGGCCAAAGAAGGAGTAGCCAATAGAGACAATATTATTGCTAGACTTCAAAGTCAGTTGGCAGGTCAGCACCATCAAGGTGAATCCTCCACTCTTATGATAACCTCTTCTCCAACAAGACTTCCACCTAGAAGTCCTATCATAGAATATCCCCCTTCTCCTATCCCTTCTAGTTTCCAGTCAACTGAAACTGTCCAACATGAGTTGGAGAAGTTGAAACAGCCTCAAGCCCTGTTTGCAAGAAAATATGAGGAAAAGGTAATAGCTACAATTTTAAAGTTTGTTGATTCAGTTAGGCCCTCTGTCATTCACATTTCTATGAAGAGGATTCTAAATATTTTGACAGAATTAAGAGAAGATGAAACCACCTTGGAACCAATTTTTAATAAGTGGATGTCTAGAGGTAAGGAGTTAGAGCTCATGTGTTCATCCCATGCAGATGCAGAGGCAAATGACAATCTCTGGTCCACTAATGAATTCATAAAGGAAATGAATATACTCTCAAAAGAAAGGGTGGGTGTAAAAACAAAGGCCCAACTATATAGAAAAGAATATTCTGATCACAAGTATGAGATGTTTCCAGGAGGTTTTGTTGGTCCAACTCAAATAAAGGAGGAGAAAACACGGTTAGAAGAGCTCAATCACAACTTGTCCAAAAGGGTTAATGAAATCATTAACACTGATGACACATCCTTATTTGTCAAGACAATTGAAGAAATTGAAAATGTGAAATCACATTATAGTCTCATAGAAATAGAAATTGGGCAGTTAAGGGTTACTTGAAAAGGCTGGAAGGAATGAAGAAAAAGATTGTCAACTTCTCTTGGCTATATGATGATGTGTTCCAGGAATGGAAGGATAAATATGCCGGACAAAAAGAAGTTCCCAAACAGTTAGAAGATTTTGCAGTGGGACAAAAAGTTGAAGAGGTCGTTGATGCTGAAAAGGACTTGTAACTGTTTCTTGGAGAAAATTGCGATTTGTAACAAACTTTTCTTAGGTTTGTCCAAAGCTTGTATGCATCCATAATGTTATAAATGGATACCAGGACTATTAGAAAATAATCGCAAGAATTTTGTAAAGAAACTTTGGCAAAATATATTTAGGGCCTTTTTTCTAGTTTTAAGGAGATTTCTTTGAGTTATGTAATATTTTCAGGAATGAATATGAATATACAAATCAAAGTTTTAGGCCTAAAATTCCTTTGTCTTCTGGTGTGCATTCTTTAGTTTGCTGGTTTCATTTGGATAATCTAGGGTTGTTCGAATGAACATGGATTGTAAGGTAATCTTGTAGATGTTATTTTTGGCTTTCCTCTTCAGGAGAGGGATTAAATGTGCATGAACTACTTATGTCAGCAAGTCTATTGTTTGTTGCTATGAATCTAATGAATTGTTTTAATTGAATGGGAGAGGATCTATATATATGTTAGGCATGTATGGGATTCATAAAAGCCAAAATGATGAGATGTATATGAGTGTTCTATTTTGAGAATTATTGTTTGATTTAGGTGACTATGTAGCCCAGATAAAGCACTGGTATCAGATTGTAGGATTTCTTCCTATCTTTTCTTGAAGATCAATACTGAAAATGAACGCAAGTTTTTCCTTTAGTGTTTTAGTTTCATTGAGGTGATGAAGTCCACAAGTTTTTTTAGCACTGGTTTATTGTGGATCTCAATTTTAAAGTGTGAAGATATTCACAGAAGGTATACCCACTTGAACTTTGGATAGGTTCAAAGTGTAGAAGGTCTTAAAACCTTGTTATATGTTACTCTTGAGTTGCATTTCCCTGATCTTTTCATATGCATACAAAGTTGATTTATTTCTTATAGGAAGTATAGAAGGGAAATCAAAATTTGAGACTAACACCTCACGTGGAGTCACCAGATGTTGTGACCTATTTCACACATTGCCCCATCGCAGATGGGGACCCCCTTGTTTTCACTTTTTAGGGTTTTGTCCTAGCTCTGCAATTTCATAAATCTATTTTCTTTGAGAGTTTTGAGTTAGAGTTTTGAAGTCATCCCAAGACCAATAGAGAGATCATGCTTAAAATCATGTTTGAATATTGTCAAAGTGCTTATAAGGTCTGAAGGATGAGGATTGCAATTGCTTTGAGTCATTTATGACAACTTTCTACATTTAGGAATTTCTACTTTTTTGCTTTTTTTCTTTTATTCTAAAAATATAAAGTTTGATTTTTTTGCACTTTTGGTACATTTTGAGAAGCAACATTTTTTGGCTTTCTTTTTGCTTTTTTCACTTTTTTCTTTTTTCTACTTTTTTGAAAATAGAACCTGGGTTTTGTTCCACATTTCATTTGGTCAATGCCCATGTCTTCAGATTCGAGAAATTTTGCCTCTATGTACCAAAAGCAGGGTTATGTTTTTTTCTTATTTTTTCTAAGATTAGGATTTTTGTCCTCAATCCATATCATTACTATCCATGTTCTTAGAATTGAAAATTTTGGTCTCTAAGTGTAAAAAGTAGTTGGAAACCCTAATTAGGGTTTTTGTTCCAGAAGATCACTCCTCAAGCCATATGATTACTGCCCACATCCTTAGATTTGAAAAATCATGTCTTTAAGTGCAAAAAGAAAGATTAGGGTTTTTGTTCGAGATGATCCAGGTATGAACATGGCAGGTCACATATAGACATGACAATTTGAAAAGTGTGAAAACGTGGTTGTCCAGATAAAATTTGTCCAAGGGAAGAATGTCAAACAAAGGTTGAAATCCGCCTTGGAAGATGGCACATCAACTTGGATGTCCAAGCTCTCTTCAAGTCCCGCCCATGCACAACCAAGTTGGCAAACACATGTTAAACTCCTACCTTCAGTTAAGGAAATGGTGAGAGTCAACAAAACTCCTACATATGGTTAAGGTTAAGCCAAGAAAACATGGCTTGTCATCTTCAAGTTTGAGTGTGGCAAGAGGGAGGTGAAGTCCACCTAGCAAAGGAATAAAATACATTTTCCTAGAGATGATGGTATGAAGACTTCCACCTCCACCCTACCTTAGCCAAGCATACATGTCCAAGCTCCTCCAAACCCTACCTTGTCCAAGGAAGAGTGAAGATAACCTTGGCATGAGACACATGAAGTCCGCCCTACATTAGTACATTGAAGGTGGCACAAGGAAAATGAAGTCCACCCTTGGACTATCTAAAGAAGAACAAAGTCCCCCATGCTAGTGTGGAAAGGGATTGTTAAAGTCTACCCTCTAGGAGGAAGATTAAAGGAAACATAAATTGGCTAGACACCCCCAAAGTGTGCCCTATACACATGATGAGATCAAGTTGGCAAGACTTCATCAAAGTCCGCCTAGGCACATAGCAAGATGGGAAAACAAAGTCTAAGCTCCACCCATGAGATGAAAATAAAATATTAAAACAAGGAAGGCATGATAACTTCAAAGTCCACCTTGTTAGGGTTTCTAGCAAATCCGAAGCAAATATGAACTAACAATTATATGCAGATTTAAATACAAAAAGATAAAGGAATAAAGCAGGACACAGATAACACAGAGATTTAATGTGGTTCACCCAGAATGGGTTACGTCCACCATACACAGTCGTCCAATCTTTCTTATTATCCAGCAAAATAGTACATCAACCTTACAATGCCTTAAGCATCCTAGCCACTTATAACATGCATTTTTAGGGCAACAAACAAAGTCGGCCTTTTTAGGGTTTTATTACAATGTCGGTTTTCATCAACAAAAAAAATGGTGAGGATACGTGTTGAGTGTACAGCACTTTACTAATTAGTCACCACATATCAACAATCTCCCACTTGGAGACTGATCAGGCTCCACACCAAACACACCTAGCATGATGAAATTATGGCCAAAGATTGTCTAAGTTCACCTTGGCAAATAAAGCACAAAGTCCACCTAGCCAAGATAGAAGATGGCAAAGACCAATAAAAATCTGCCCAAAGGGATAGAGGATAAGAACAAGACATAATTGAAAGAAAAATAAATACAAATTCAAGAGAAACTCCAAGTCTACCTAGGTGGAGTATAGCATACATATGACTAAGTTCACCATGAAGAAGAAAAGAATGGATAAAGGGAATAACAATTTTGACAAGGAAGCAAGGTGAAATACACTTGAAGTCCGCCCTCTTCTTAGCATGTCTAAGCAACTTCCAAGTCTCCCCTTGGCTAGAGATGATCCAAGTCTTCCCTCTTTGGAAAGACATTGACAATGAAGCACACTTCAAAGAGAAAATAAAATTTTGCCAAAATAAATTGTCCAAACACTTTTCAAGTTCACTCAAACATAAATTGGCCAAGATGAATAAACACAAACAGTCCTAATTTTCCTAGACATAAATGGAATATGTGAAGATGCCTAAGACAAGATAAAAAATTTGCCGATGACTTGGACACAAAGACAATCAACTTGCCATGACAAAGAGAGAAAATTGGCTAAAGGAAAAATAATTTTGACAAAAATTAGCACATCAAATCAAGGATTAATCAACGAATGTGTTGGAAAATAAAATTTGACACCTGAATATTTTTAATTATTTTACAACACTTAGAATCATTTTCAAAGGGAAAATAATTTCAACACAGAGAAATATTTTTGAAAAATTCAAGAATTTTAGAAATTTAAAGAAATTTCAAGAAGATTCCCTAGCTAAGGATGGAATTTTGAGAGAGAAATAAAAGTTTCCATTTTGGAAAGATTTAAAACATTAAAACACACACAAAAAAAAATTAGGAAAAAAAAAAAAGAAAACAAAGATGAAGCTACTCTATATATTTATTTATTTATTTATTGGTGTTAATATTAATAATGATAATTAATTATAAATTATTATGTGGGAATTATTCATTAAAGTATGGATAAATAATATTATTTTTACCCACCCTCTAATTATGAGGAAATATTTGTATTTCCCAATTAATTGTCATATCTATACTAAAGTAATTGAGTTTTGATTTATTTTTACCTACCTTTGTTTTTGATTGGTTAGCTTGATTGAGTAGGTAAGAAATATATATTTATATTGTGCATTTTTTTATCTTTGCAATGGTAAGTAAGATATGGTTTTTTTTATTTTTTCTATTGGTTGAGAAAGCTATAGTCTTCAATTTATGTTTTCCTATTTATTTTGGCTTGCTGGTCTGTGCACGGGTTAATCATCCGACAGATCATTGCTAGAGGATTTTGAATTGGATTTTGGAAGACTTGGCATTTTCAAATTTCTTCTTCAATTTTGGTTTTGCAAATTGCAGGTTGGTGGCTCTTACTTCTGCATTTTCTTTCCAAAAAAGTTTGTCTTCTCTATGTCTGCAATTCTTGAATTTGATTTTCTCTTGGAGTTTGATTTTATTGTAGAAATAATCTTCCCTAGTGGATTGCAGTTTGTTGTGCAAATTTGGAATGGGAAAGTGCAGTTTTGGGCTTCCTGTTTTCATTGTGATTGTTGTGTTTCTCTATGGCTACTCTATGGAAGTGTTTATCTTTCCTTTTACTTGTCTTAGATGTCTTTGGACCTTTTCTATCTTGATTTAGTCCTTCTTGTTGATTGTTACTTTCCTTCCTCTCTTCTCTATGGTTTTGGCTCCTATTTCTCAATTTACGCTCAGTGGGAGAGGGATTTTCTTTTGCAACTTTTTGCTAGTGACTATGCAGTGAGTATGTTGGTTGTTCCTGATGTTTTCTAGATGTTCTAGACCACCTATGTGCAGTATGTGGGTCATTTTATACCCCTGAGTCTTTTTGAGACCCCTCCTAAGCCATATGCCTTAGTATTGAGTTGTTTTCTACATATTTACCAGAAATGTTATAGGATGCACCAGAAATGCCACCCTACATGCCAATAATGCCACCATACATGACAGGAATGTCATAGTTCATACAATATGCTCTGTCAAACTTACCATGAGAGTTGAGGTCCTGATTTGCATATTCAACCAAATTGACCAAAAACGCCACCCTAGAGACCAAAAATGGCATCATACTAACCAACAAAACTACCATACATACCAGAAACATTACCATACCTACCAAGAATTCTATCCTAAGTTTTAGGGGTGTTGAGTTATCTCGGGGGTCTCTGGAAGTCATTTTTTAGCCTGTATAAGTGCATTTCAGGTTGGTGTGAATGCTCCAGAGTCTTGTGCAATATGTATTGACATTTTGAGATTTGATTATGATTTTTTTTATCCCTTATGTTGTTTTATATTCTCCAGTAAGAAGGTTCATGCCTTACCAATGAGATGTTTCCTATGCAATTTGACACTCTGACGAGAGGGAGAATGCTTTGTTGTTGAGGGATTGATTTTATGACTCTAGTGGGATGTACTATGCCTCACTATTGAGGATTTGATGATATTTGGACCTTTTTTATGATTTGTATCCATGATTGGCTTATGTTTGTTTTGCATTGTGAAGGTTTCCTTCCTTGAGTTGACTTATGAGTCCTTATTGCTCAATTTGTGCTTGGTTGTTGATATGGTTATTGTATCTTCCTGAGATTTCATGATGGTGTTATTTTCTCATTTTATTTGTATCTTTACCCTATGGCCTTGGTTCATGGATGGGTGAGTGGGCTCTTGCATGTGTTGGTACTAGGTTGTGAGTACTAGACCTCTAGGAAGGGGGTCTAAACCTAGGATTCCACATGAAGAGTTGATGGTATAATTGCAAGTGATAACATAATAATAATTGATTAGAGGGTTAGGTATTAGGAATACATCTAATCAAGATAAATAATATGATATTGTATGCCCCAATTGGATGGACCCAAGGAGATGTTTTTGGGATCCTAGATTGGGAAGACCGTTGGAGCAGTATACTCAATCTCCCTTGAGTTACTCCAAGGTGGAGATGAATGCCACATGAGGATAGCATGTGATGACACTCTACCCCACATGTATCCATTGTCCATATGCCTTGTTTTATTTATTTGCCTTTGGAGGATGATTGCATTGATTTAGCCACTTTTTGTACTTTGGTATTGTATCCTTGTGTTTGGACCTTGTGGAGTCATGTTGTATCCTTGGTTGATAGGTGTTAGCCTAGGTCTCGAGTGTGATTTGGAACTGTTTTCATCTCCTAGCATGGGGGGGTGGTTGATTGCCTTCTTCCATTGGGATACTCTCCTTGGTATTGTGTGCGTGGATTGGAATTCTTCATGAGACTACACTTTGTAATTGATTTCTATGATCGTGAAAGGAAGATATTGTATCATGATGAAATGATGTATTCTTATATATTGTACTATTATGTATTTGAGAAGGAAGTTGTAATAGGACTTGATATTAGAATTGGGTATAGATCTATGAGTATTTCATGTTGTAAGAGACATTTGCTTTGAGTTTAAAGTAACCATGAGATTGGAATAGTTTATATATATTTGATTTGTACTGCATTTATGTGATGACAAATATTATTATGTTACGCTACAGAATGAATGATAGAAAAATGGAATGGTTTAGAATTAATCTATACTTGAGTGCCTAGGTGATCATTGAAACTAAAGGTTAAATGATTTGTATAATGTTCTAATAAGGCATATTGTGTGTTTGGAACTTTTCATAGTAGGCAATGATGACTTGACTAAGTAAAAGAATAAGCAACTTTGTGCTAGGTATCTAAATGAAATGAAGAAGGAATATGTAAAAAGTGATTATAGAATCTATGTGATTGTGAAATGGAGTAAACATGTGATTTTGTGTTGTAATATATATATATATATATATATATATATATTCATGCTTTGAAAATTGAGTTATGTTATGTCTTAGGATGAATAATGAAAAGAATAGAATAGATGCATTGAAGCTTTACTTGAGTAGTTAAGAATTTATGAGGAATGAATGGTTAAGTAAAATCTATGATGTAATATGATAAAAGGAAATAAGATTATATACTTATGTTACTTGTAATATTCAGCTATTAGGATGTGATGCAATAATAGAGACCATGTGCTTTTTCTATGTACTCTTAAGTATTAGGTCGTGATGAAATAGGAACAATGATCTTGTAATAAGATGAGGTAATATTACTTGATTCATATCTAATAAATGTTCGTTATGTTAGGATTGAAATACTATATTTAAATAATTAGATTATGTTTATAATATTAAATACGATCTATCAAATTGTTTTGTAGTATGGTATCCTATTTGAAGGATAATTAGATTATTATAACCTTGCATATGAATTAATGCTAATCTAGTTGCATGGAAAGTAATTAGTTATATGCATTGTAGCTTATGATCTACTAGATAAGTGTTATGTTTATATGATGTGAAGTAGTGACGTTAATATACCCTTGGGAGTGGTTATGTATGCAAGAGTATGTTTGGAGATAAGTTGATACTTAAAGGAAATTATCCGCTTGTGTAATTTATTTTTATGGTTAGGTACATGTTGATTCATGTGATTGCAAATAGATAATGGTGCATTGATGTATGATGATGACAACTTAGAGTAATGGATGTTTTAAAAAAAAATTATCTCCATTGTTAGTAGATTTTAGGTTATTTCTCTAGGGTATTTTGGCAGGCATTACAAATGGTGTAATAAGTTGGATGAAGTGAGAATGTTTGGTCTCTTTGTCCATTACTTAGTTAAATATCACTCATATAAAGAAATGATTTTCTTTAAAATATTGGGTTGAATTAGTGTTAGGAAAATTGTGTCTCAACCTTGCATTTATATAAGGTTACTTTTTATAGTAAGTTTACATTTGAGCACAAATTGGTCTGAATTTTTTTCAAAGCTCCAGATTGGCTAAATAAGAGTGCTAGTAAACTTTCATTACAAGATCATGTCTAGATTTGAAGATACTAATGTTTCATTTTTTAAAGTTTCAAAGTGAAATTTGAAGTATTTAGAGGCATTTTTGGGCCTTAGAAAAGTAGTCATAAGTAGTGTAGCAGGTTATAGCTCTATAAGGAACTCCATGAGTTTTTTGATGCTTCAAATGGTTCATCAATTTGACACCAAGATTATAAGTTATGGAATTTGAAATTTGGGTCTCCTAAAATGGGAAATTTAAAAATGTGTCAGACACATAAATGAGTTGTAAACTACAAAAGTTGATGTGTGTTTTGACAAATCATAGAGCATCTTGGATTGGAGATAAGATGGGTGCCACTTTTTGGGTGGTTTTTGATAACTCAATGATGAACGGATAGTACCAAACCGGTACTGAGAGGGGGGGGTGAATCAGTACAGACAAAAACACATTCCTAAAAATGGTTTATCAATAGACAATGTGCTTTGGCAGACAAATAGTAACACCGGTCTTAAACATAGTACAACCGGCAAAACCCAAAATAACTGAGACAAGCATAAACCGGTTGACACATATCTTTTCATACAATCTAATACTTCATTTCCATTTCACCCTAGTGCATGAGCAGGTAATCTATCATCAAAAATATATAAACAACTAGATCAACATGATTTACCTTCAGACACAAATCACTTAAACCATCACATGAATAACACCACACATGACACATTGATTTTTCACATGGAAACCCAACTGGGAAAAACCATGATGGGGATGAATACCCACAAGCTATTTTTGAACTCTTTAGAAGTCCGCTCTGTTAGGAGCCTTGTCCGGTTAAAGACTGATACAATAGGTTATGTTAGGAACCGATCCTGTTAGGGATCATCCGATTAAGGAATGGCTAGAATACCCAGTTAAGGGTTAAACCTTGTGAAAGGTTACCTTGTTAGAGGATTTCAAGAACTCAATGGTTTTGAGTCACCCTGTCAAAGGATTTATAGTAAGCTAGTTAAAGCTACCCTTTTAAGGGATTTCCCAACTGTTGAAGTGGTTAGAGATCAACAAGTATTACAATGATCTGGTAACAACACTCAATGCCAATGCAGATCCGCCTTAGCTCCTCTTCACCTTCTGGACTTACACTCTGCAGGTATCACTTCTCTCCTCTGGTTTGGCAAGAATCACGTATCTCTTCAATTGGATACACCCACACAACTTTTACCAACAACCTCAGAAAGAAACATAGCAACAACCTTATAGGAAATAGATAGGTCGGTAGCATAAAACCTAAACCCTAAACCTATTAGGTTAAGAAATTCAAATGGTTCAATCCTAACCATTGAGCACATTGCATTAAATGCAATAGTCTTGAACCGATCTCAAGACGTTCTCCATCATTCGTTTTCCACCGCTTTCATGGCGGCTGATAACCCATCATGTGTTTTCACCATTTACAGACTTCGCACATTCCCGAGGTAGAAAGGAACAATCTCCTTCATGTAAGATCCTTCACATGCATAAGGCTGACATGGCAACATGATCTGTTCTTCATTACAATGCTAACTCATCACACAAAGTCACCAGTTGAGTCACATAGGCTTGAAGCACTTCAACCAGAAACCCTGAAGTTGAGACTACCAACCGGTAGTCATACAAAGCTTCCATGTACTAGTTCCTATATCCACATGCCGGTTCACCTTGAACAAACACACCGCTTCACAATGTATACCCAATTAAGGGTTAAACCCTGTTAAAGGTTACCTTGTTAGAGGATTTCAAGAACTCAATGGTTTTGAGTCACCCTATCAAAGGATTTACAGTAAGTCGGTTAAAGCTACCTTGTTAAGGGATTTCCCAACTGTTGAAGTGGTTAGAGATCAACAAGCATTACAATGTTCTGGTAACAACACTCAATGCCAATGCAGATCCGCTTTAGCTCCTCTTCACCTTCTGCACTTACACTTTGCAAGTATCACTTCTCTCCTGTGTTCTGGCAAGAATCACGTATCTCTTCAATTGGATACACACACACAACTTTTGCCAAAAACCTCAGAAAGAAACACAACAATGACCTTATAGGAAATAGATAGGTTGGTAGCATAAACCCTAAACCCTAAACCTGTTAGGTTAAGCAATTCAAATGGTTCAATCCTGACCATTGAGCACATTGCATTAAATGCAACAGTCTTGAACGAATCTCAAGATGTTCTACATTGTTCATTTTCCACCGCTTTCATGGCAGCTGATAACCCATCACACGTTTTCATTGTTTATAGACTTTGCACATTCCCGAGGTAGAAAGAAACAATCTCCTTCATGCAAGATCCTTCACGCACACAAGGCTGACGTGGCAACATGATCTGTTCTTCGTTAAAATGTTAACTCATCACACAAAGTCACCGGTTGAGTCACATAGGCTTGAAGCACTTCACCCGAAAACCCTGAAGTTGAGACTACCAACTGGTAGTCATACAAAGCTTCCATGTACCGGTTCCCATATCCACATGTCAGTTCACCTTGAACAAACACACCGCTTCACAATGTTATACCGGTTCTCACATATACCGGTTCTTGGTAACATACCAGTTCTCTCTTCTTCAGCATATTGACATCAATGAAAACATACAATGTCATCATGTCTTCATACTGATTCACATAATGCCAACAATCTCCCCCTTTGGCATTGATGGCAATATACAAAGATATCTCTCCGCTTCACATCTTCTCCCCCAATTTCTGCAGATATCTTCTCCACTTCACTTCTTCTCCCCCTTTGAAAACAATGCCAAAGTGGAGGCACAAGCTTCCCTGTTCCATTATGCTGCTCCCCCTAAGGAGTAGCATCCTTCAACACATCAATCCTAAAAAAAAAATTGACTATGCAATACCTAACTGATGTAGAGCATATACCTTTACTTCACCTCCTGAAGGGGCAGCACCCCTAATTCACCTCTTAAGTATATAATTGTAGCCTTTGGGAGAGGCTTGGTGAATATGTCTACTTACTGCTCCTTACTGGAAACATGGTCCAGTGCAATCTCTTTGTTCTGAACCTTTTCCCTTGAGAAATGATACTTAAGCTCAAAGTGCTTGGTTCTAGAATGTAAAACCGGATTCTTGGAGATGTTAATTGCACTAGTATTGTCACAAAATATACTCACCAGTTTAGATACAGGAACTTTGAAGCCATTTAATACATGCCTCATCCAAATTGTCTGAGTACAATTCATGAAAGCTGCAACATACTCTGCTTCCACTGTAGACTAAGAGATACAACTCTGCTTCTTACTCATCCATGAGACCAGTCTACCACCAAAAAAGAATGCACCACCAGTTGTGCTCTTCTGGTCATCTACATTACCTGCCCAATTAGCATCTGTGAATACTTTCAAGTTGAAATCCTTGCTATATGGATACCACAATCCATAATCAATAGTTCCCTTCAGATACCTAAGAATTGACTTGACTGCAACCAATTGGGATTCTCTTGGACTTTTCTGGAACCTTGCAATAATGCCAACTGCATGTGCAATATCTGGTCTGCTATGCACTACATAATGCAACTTACCAATCATTGATCGGTATTCCTTCTCATTAACCAATGTTGAGTCATCCTCTTTGGATAGTTTACAACCGGTCACCATTAGTGTACCAACTAGTTTGCTATCTTCCATGCCAAAGGTCTTCAACACCTCTTTGACATACTTGGACTGAGTGATAAAGATTCCATCTTTCATCTACTGAATCTGCAATCCAATGAAGAACTTAATCTCCCCTATGAGTGACATCTCAAACTCTTTCTTCATCTCATCTACAAACTCATGACTCATCTTGCCATCTCCACCAAAGATAATGTCATCAACAAATACCTCACAGATCAGGATCTGATCTCCTTCAGATTTCAAGTAGATATTGCTATCTTCGCTTGTTCTGTCAAATCCAATCTTCACAAGATGGGAGTGCAGGAGTTCATACCATGCTCTAGGTGTCTGCTTTAGACCATATAAGGCTTTATGTAACCTACACACCATGTCACTATCTTCAGATAGGGCAAACCCATCTGCTTGATCTATATACACCTCCTCTTCAAGTACACCATTTAGGAATGCAGATTTTACATCCATTTGATATACTTTGAATCCTTTTAAAGCTGCATATGCAAGAAGCATACAAACTCCTTCCAATCTGGCTATAGGAGCAAAGGTTTCTCCATAGTCTTCTCCTTCTTCTTGGGCATATCCTTTACACACTAGTCTGGCTTTGTTTCTAATCATTATGCCATCCTCATTAAGCTTATTTTTGAAAACCCACTTGGTATCGATGACATTTTTATGCTCCGGTCTAGGTACCAAAGACCATGTACCATTTCTCGCTATCTGGTCAAGTTCCTCTTCCATTGCCTTGATCCAGTCTTCATCTTTATGTGCCTCTTTAAATGATTTAGGCTCAAATTCAGAGATCATACATGAGTTTTCTCTGACCTTTCTTCTTGTAAGGATTCCTGCATCCTTATCTCCTATGATCTGCATAGGATCATGATTCAACTTGACATATCGAGGAATGGTCTTAAGAGATTCCTCTTGCTTTTCTTCTTCATCCTCATCTCCATCAATATCAGCATCTACATCTACCGGTGTAGGAACACTGTTACTGGTACTTGGTTGACTGGCAATCGGTTCCCAAAAGGTTACAACCGGTTCATTTACCGCTTGCTCACTATCGGTTTCCTCAGTTTTCTCAGAAGTTTCATCAACTCTCACATTGATGCTTTCCATAATTCTTTGAGTCCTATTATTGAAACACTTGAGAGATTTTCTCTTGGTGGAATACCCTAGGAATATTCCCTCATCACATTTGGCATCAAATTTGCTCTAGTGTTCGCTCCTCTTGATGTAACATTTGCTACCAAACACTCTAAAGTAGCTAACCACAGGTGTCTTACCGGTCCAATACTCATAAGGAGTTTTATCCTTACCTTTCTTGATGAGTACCTGGTTCATTGTGTCGACTGCAGTGCTCACCACTTCTCTCCAAAAGGTGTGAGCAACCTTTCCTTGATTCGGCATTGTTCTTGCTGCGTCAACCATAGTCTGATTATTCCTCTTTGCTAGGCCATTGTGCTGTGGAGTTCCGGGGGTAGACAGTTGCCTCTTGATGCCCTCTTCTTCACGGTACTTGTTGAATTCATCAAAAGTGAATTCCCCTCCTTGATCAGTTCTAAGGCACTTGATCCTTTTACCGCTTTCCTTTTCCACTAATGCTCTGAAAGCTTTAAACTTTATAAAAGCTTCAAACTTATCTTTCAAGAATGTGACCCACATCATTCTTGAGCAGTCATCAGTGAGAATCATGAAGTACCTATCACCCTACACACTCCTAGTTTTCATAGGACCACACAAATCAGTATGCACAAGATCAAGTAAATTGTCAGCAGTGAAAGGTTTACCTTTAAAGGTTGAGGAAGATATTTTCCCCAATTGACACTCTCTACACAAGGTATTTCCTAGTTTTCTCAGCACCAACAACCCTCTAACTGCCTTGATCTTACTGGCCTTCACAATGTTATCAAAGTTTACATGGCAGAGTCTCCTACGCCATATCTAGCTATCATCAAACTTGGCCATAAGACATGTACTAATATTTGCATTCAACTGAAATAGGTTACCATTGGTCTACATGTCGATGGCCACCAATTCACCATTCTTTCCTTTGATTCCGCACACTCCATTCTTGAATTCTATAGTGACACCACTATCATTCAGGTGGGCAACACTCAGAAGGTTGTGTCTGAGACCATCAACCCAATACACATTGTCAACACTACTCTTTCCATTCAGAGAGATGGGCCCTCTGCCTTTGACCATACATGGTGCATCATTACCAAAGTGAACCACACCACCATCATACTCTTCCAAGGATAGAAACTTGCTCTGGTCACCAGTCATATGGTGATAATAGCCACTGTCAATAATCCACTCATTGGAATTATCAAAGTAGGAGACAAGAGCCTCCTTGTCTGACACATCTTCCTTGACAGCAACAAACACATTATCTTCATTTTCTTCATCTTCTGATTCCTCATCTATGACACCTTCATCAATTGCCACAAAATAGTTTCTTCAGTTTCCTCCTTTGAATTTCTTGAACCTTTTCCGGTTTGTCCTTGTTGTCACCATTAGGACAGTTTACAACAATATGTCCTATCTAGATACAAGAAAAGCATTTCAAAGGGAGCTTACCTCTGTATTTACCAGTTCCTTTAGGAATTTTCCTGGCAAGAAGAGCTTCAAATTCCATCAGAATCTCCTCATCATCCATTTCTCTACTCTATCTTAGTTCACCACTGGTGCTTGCTTCTTTTCCTTTTCTGGGTGGTACAATAGAGGCTTTAAAAGCTTATTCAGTCTTTTGAACACTTCCATCAAAACTATTTAGCTCATAGGTTGTCAACTTTACAATGATGGAGTCTAGGGATACCTTAGTCTTGTCTATTTATCTCAACTCCTGAATAGCAGCAACCCTTATTTCATAGACTGGTAATAGGGATCTTAGAACTTTGCTTACCACAATGGAATCTTCCATTTTACCACCTACACTCTTGATATCTCCGACAACAGTTTTTATTCTTATTCCATACTGTTGAATGGTCTCACCTTCAACCATCCCCATGTCTTCAAACTTCCCTCTAAGGCTTTCTTCCTTAGCTTGTTTTACATGCTCATCACTGCCATAGATATTTTCAAGAGTATCCCATACTTCTTTTGGATTTACTTTATCTTGGACATCAATAAACTCAATGTCAGATAAACTATTAATTAGGGCTTCCATGACTTTCCCATTCTCCTGCATCTCTCTCTTTTGGTCATTGGTGAGAGTACCGGTAGGGGAAACATAAGCATTCTCAACATAGCTCCAGTGAGCACCCATGCTTCTGATGTATATCTTCATTCTGTCTTTCCATATATTGAAATTATCTATGTTGAACTTTGGACCTTCCCTCTTCATCATTAGACTGGGATCTTTTCCTCAAGTGGTTAAGCTTATAACACAAAGGACCTAGAGGACGCTCTGATACCAATTGATAACTCAATGATGAATGGATAGTACCAAACTAGTACTGAGAGGGTGGGGTGAATCAATATAGACAAAAATGCATTCCTAAAACTGGTTTGTCAGCAGACATTGTGCTTTAGCAGACAAACAGTAACACCAGTCTTAAACAGAGTACAACCGGCAAAACCCAGAATAACTGAGACAAGCATAAACCGGTTGACACTTATATTTTCATACAATCTAATACTTCATTTCCATTTCACCCTAGTGCATGAACATGTAATCTATCATCAAAAATATATAAACAGCTAGATCAACATGATTTACCTTCAGACACAAATCACTTAAACCATCACATGAATAACACCACACATGACACACAAATTTTTCACGTGGAAACCCAACTAGGAAAAACCACAGTGGGGATGAATACCCACAAGTTGTTTTTGAACTCTTTATAAGTCCTTTGTTAGGAGCCTTGTCTGGTTAAAGACTGATACAATAGGTTTTGTTAGGAACCGATCCTGTTAGGGATCACCCGGTTAAGGGATGGCTAGAATACCCAGTTAAGGGTTAAACCCTATTAAAGGTTACCTTGTTAGAGGATTTCAAGAACTCAATGGTTTTGAGTCACCCTGTCAAAGGATTTATAGTAAGTCAGTTAAAGCTACCCTGTTAAGGGATTTCCCAACTGTTGAAGTGGTTAGAAATCAACAGGCATTACAATGATCTGGTCACAACACTCAATGCCAATGCAGATCCGCTTTAGCTCCTCTTCACCTTCTACACTTACACTTTGCAAGTATCACTTCTCTCCTCTGTTCTGGCAAGAATCACCTATCTCTTCAATTGGATACACACACACAACTTTTGCCAACAACCTCAGAAAGAAACACAACAATGACCTTATAGGAAACAGATAGGTCGGTAGCATAAACCCTAAACCCTAAACCTATTAGGTTAAGCAATTCAAATGGTTCAATCCTGACCATTGAGCACATTGCATTAAATGCAACAGTCTTGAACCGATCTCAAGACGTTCTCCATCATTCATTTTCCACCACTTTCATGGTGGCTGATAACCCATCACACATTTTCATCATTTATAGACTTTGCACATTCTTGAGGTAGAAAGAAACAATCTCCTTCATGCAAGATCCTTCATGCGCACAAGGCTAATGTGGCAACATGATCTATTCTTCGTTAAAATGCTAACTTATCACACAAAGTCACCGGTTGAGTCACACAAGCTTGAAGCACTTCACCCAGAAACCATGAAGTTGAGACTACCAACTGGTAGTCATACAAAGCTTCCATGTACCAGTTCCCATATCCACATGCCAGTTCACCTTGAACAAACACACTACTTCACAATGTTATACCGGTTCTCACATATACCGGTTCTTGGTAACATACCGATTCTCTCTTCTTCAGCATATTGACATCAATGACAACATACAATGTCATCATGTCTTCATACCAATTCACATAATGCCAACAGTTTTAGCTCATGGTTTTGTAATACCATTTGACGATTTCATTTAGTAAATCTCCTACATATTAGGTGCATGAAATGGAGGTTGTGTGTAAGATTCTTATAGTTTTTGAGTTATCTCTTTATCTCTATATGGTCATAATCTTGTGAAAAGTTTTCTCTATAAGTATATTGTTTTTTATTATTGATTAATGAATAATATATTTTGCATCTTTTGAAGGGTTGGATTTTTCTCTCAAAAGGGTTTAAACCACATAAATCACTATGTTGTAGTATGCATGTTATTTATGATTATTTATTTTAAGTTTGTAAAACTTTTGTAAAGATATAAAAAAATAACATAACCCTCTTCTCAAGGTTTGTGTTGTAAGTTGGTTTGCTACCTTAACTTCCTTTCAAGTGGTATCAAAGCTTGATCACCTTTGGTTTCAATTGTGGGTTTATGGGTTTTTTGAACTAATCTATATTTCAGTACTAGGAGCTTGTGTGAAAGATACTTTGTGATCTTGTTGCAGGAATTTTCAGATGACAAGTTCATCAAGAGAATAGAGGTGGAAAAAAAATTGGCAAAATTTGTTAAGACATGGAAGCTGAGGATGGAGCATCTATTAATAGAGATCTATGGGATGCTATTGATGAGAATTGTAACATTTCTCTAACCCTAGCATAGTGACACAGGTATTATGATACTAAACCTACACTTAAGATAGAAATAAAGTAAGTATCAAAATGATAATCAACATAGATAGAGATTTTTGTTAGATCTAGTGATTACTATTATGAACATATTGATGTTAGTGGTGGTATACTTATGATTTATAGTGTCCCTCCTCCACTTGTCTTTTGTTTCAAGCATGATAGACTTATTTAGACTCATTTATGATGTTTTGGATTATGATTATGACTCTACTTATGTTTTAGATGTTTAGGATGATGCTAGACATTATATGGACATATGCTACTTGATGACCTATATTGTTGATGATATTTGTTATTTATGATCATGTTATATGATGAACATATGTTGATGGATCTTATATATTTTTCTATTCTGAATGGATTATAGTGATGATGGATTTGATGGAAATTGGTTATACTAACCCTATTTTATGGTTATATGTGATCATTTTTTACATGGACTATATGGTTTATGATGATACTAACTCTATTCTATGTTTATGATTCTAGGTGATGTTTATCACTCATTGCGAGCAGGATATATCATTGTGATTCTCTGTCATGTGCTTGTCTATAATATATTATAAATGTTGTATCATGGCTTTGTGGATGCAGGATTTACAAGTACCAGACATCGACTCCACTTGGCTTCACAAGTCCGAGTGTGTCTTTAAATCCCAATGGCAAGTTGTCGGAGATGGCATGAGTTCCCTTCATATACTCTAGGCTTAAGATGTCTACCATGGGTTGTTATTTGTAGTGGCATGATTCACCATGTCAGTCAATGAGGTGTGATTCTTGTTGGTTTGTGAGTATGTAGTTGTTAATTAATTTATTAATTTAATTAATGTTTGATTTATAATAGTTTATTAGTGATTAAGTTAATTGATGAATTATTACTATAGTTTAATTTGATTATTTATTTATTAATTGTTCTAATTAATAAGAAAAATAGGTTTTCAGGACCCGAAACCTTTAACATAGGAGATTAAAAAAAAATCATCATAGAGTATCCAGACCATATAAAAACGGCTTACAAAATGATTGGAAATAAAGCCAGTAAACAGAAAGGACAACAAAAGATAGAAACAACAAAACAACAGAAACCAGGAAAACACTGCACAATTATAGAGTCTTCAGGAGGTCCTCCACCTTAATCACCAGCTGGTCGTAGTTGGTCGCAACAGCTTTGAGTTCAGCCAGGTCCTTATTTGGCTTCTTCTCCTTCTTTTTACCTCTGGTTCTTGTTCTAGGTCCTTGAATATCTCTTGTGCCTTTAGTGTCAGGGTCAATTTCCAGGGTGTCCTTCTACTCATCCGATTTGTTGATGAGGGTTTTGGTATTGCCAGCAGAGACCTTTAGAATGTTTAAGCTTTACTTTGCGATAATTTTGAGACATTCCTCAATTTTGCTGACTTTACTGATAGTTTCCACCATTGTTTGATCCATAGTATTAGCATTTGCTTTCCTCTCAATCAGGTCTTTCTCGATTTGCTCAAATCTGGGGTTGAAGGAGTCTCTTATATTTTCATCTTTAGCAACAGTTTTGGTCAAATCCTTCATAAAATCTGCCATAGTCTTCCCTTCGCCAGTGCTGATAGTTTCCAAAATCTGGATTCTATGACTAGGCTTCTTGTTGTCCTCTACAACTTTCTTGTAACTGGTGATTAACCATTCCATGGTGTCCATAAAACCTTTCATACCCTCAGAGGGAGGGTTTGAGGAGGGATCTATCCTACCAGAGTTGTCTTGTTCCTTATTTGGGGTGTCACCAATAGTGGCTTTATCTTCATCCCTATGTACATCCCTAGTGGTCACCTCCTCCAAATTCTAGTTTGCTCCTGAAATCTTTTCCTACTTTTGTTCCTCTAGCTCCTTCACATTCTCTTCCTTTCTCTTTTGTTTGTTTCTGGTATGAATGTGGACTTTAGTTTTCTTTTTCAGTGAACCCTGGGGTTTCTCCTTTTCAGAATCTTTAGAGACCTCCTCCTGCTCCAAGGAGCTAATCTAGAGAATTTTTCCTTTAGATTTCTTTCTCTTCGAGGAGGAAGGCCTAATATTCAAATGTTTCCTCTTCTTACCTACTTTAGCTTCCAAGTCATCTATACTCTCCTCAGACTCGCTTGTTGAATCACTATTAGAACCCTCATCCAAAGAAAAAATAGAATTTGACCCTTCCTCCTCAGACTCAGAAATAGAGGGTTGAGGGTAGGCTATTTGGTTAGCCTTGAGGTGGTCATAAATTAGAACCATTAAGCCTTGATGCATGGCAGTTTCACCCTTAGGGTTCTCTTTATGGGCCTTAATGGTGGCATTCATAGAACATAATAGAAAATAAGGAATGTTAACTTTCTCGTCATGCCTAAAATGATTCAGCAAAACAAAATGGTATCCATACACTTTAGTGAATCTGCCATCCAAAGTAATATAGTGCATTATAACAAAAAGGACCTCCCTCCATGGCTTAACAAAAGCCCTAGGAGGATAGTAAGTTTTACTTAGCTTCACTAGGCATTTTTTCTCCCTTTTTCAGTTTCAGGATATATTTCAATGGCCTCCTTGCTCACTTTTCTATCTCTGTAGTAGTTGCTTCCTTCCCTTCGGAGACCCATGGCCTGAGAAATGAGGTCTTCATCTATGATGACAGACTAGCCTCCCATCTTCAAAGTGCCCTTTCTCCAGTTTTTACAAAAGAAATTAGTGACTGTGGCATCCTGTCCATGGAGCCTCTCCATAAATTTTGAAAACCCACCCTTCTACAGAATGTTCCAGACCGCCTCCTTTTGCTTCCACTCCTTGCAATTGCTAGGTTTGTAGTAGCATCTATTTCCCCCCATATTTTCTCTATTCAGAGTTGAATGTCAAAACTTGTAGAGAGCTTTAGACAAAGACTTTCTCAGAGCTACCAAATTTACCCAGAAAGCATGGGAAGTGATTGATTGAGTGTTATAATAAATGGTGCTAACAATATTATAATTTCTCGAAGCACTCCTTTTAATCTGTTTCATTATTATTTTGTCCATTTGAGATCTTTGGGGTAGTATTATATCGGTCCTTAAAAATTATTAATCTAACATCCTCTAGGAGGCCTTGTTCTCCCTTCCAAGTAATCATTTCATCTTGATTGACCACCACATTGGTTGCCCAATTAGCAGAACCATTAGCTTCACAGTAGATATGAGATATGTAAATTTTCTCAAAAGTGTTAATGATGTCTCTAGCAGCCTTTATAATGTTATTGATAGACCATGAGGGCTTAGAGGTCCCCTTGAGGCATTTGATGACATTGTTAGAGTCCCCTTCAATCCATATGTAGGGGCAATTCCATCTTTTTGCGAGGAGAATACCTTGAAGTGCTGCCATTGCTTCTGCCTTGTGATTTGTTTGGCTTCGAATTGGAACAACAATCATTTCCTTGCATATACCTTTATCATCTCTAAGAATAGCTCCACATCTCGCAGGGCCCGGATTACCTTTTGCAGCACCATCGAAATTGACTTTGGACCAACCATGAGGGGGAGTTTTCCATCTTGCTTCTAATATTTTTTTTTGCTTAGTGTCAAAACTGTCAGCATTCTTCAAACTCCAAGAACTTAAAATGTGAGATTCCAATGAGTTGGTCGAAAAGAAGGGACCACCAATGATCCCAATGTTCTCCACAATCGCCCATTGTATTTTCTGGAACACAATATCCTGAGTAAGAGAAGTGTCCCTAAAAATATGATTATTTCTTTCTTTCCATAATCCCCACAGAATGTGAGGGAGTGATAGCTGCCACAGAGATCTCAAAAAGGAGTTAGACCAATGGTAATTCTAGGAGTAGAACAACACACTGATAGTGTTAGGAAACACCCAATCAATGCAAAAACTCTTAAGAAATCTCTCCCAAATTGAAGCAGAATAGGAACAGTGGATGGCCAGATGGTCCACGGACTCTTCCTCCTTAAGACACAGAGCACATCTATTAGGAAAGGCAAATCCTCTACCCTTGATGTTATCTAAGGTCAAGATTTTATTTTGAAGAATAGTACAATAGAAAAAGTTGATTTTGGGGGTCAGACCCTTTATCCAAGCTTTAGACCAGAAAGGATTTTCAGGAGGGGTGGGGGAGAGAACACCATACATTGAAGAGATAGTAATATTACATTTGGGTTCATATTTCCAAATGAGGGAGTCTTCCTCTTTATTCAACCAGGCTGAAGACATATGGTTTTTAAGCTTAATAAGGCTTGGGTGGATACTTTCAATATTCTACCATTTATTACCTATCCAATACCCTTCAACTAAAGGACCAAATGTTCTAATATAGGAAGAGGAATAAGGGGACCATTCTAGGAAATCAGTTAAAGGTTTATCAAAAAGCCAGGGGTCTTCCCAAAATTTAACTTTCCTACCATTGCCTACTTTCCAAATAACCCCTTTAGCAATGCTATCTCTGCACTTAGAGGCATGATTCCAGATATGGGACTCATTCATACAGAGGCATGATTCTAGATATGGGACTCATTCATACTGATTTCAGAATTGATAAAAGAGGAAAGAGAGGAGGACAAAAGAGAGTACTTACTTCACCAGATTTTACACCATTCACTATCTGAGTGGAACATTCTCCAAACCTGTTTAGACAGGACAGCTTCATTTAGAGTCCGGATTCTTCTCAGGCCTAGACCTCCTTTACTTTTTGGTCTACATACCTGATCCCAAGCCATAAGAGACATTCTTTTCTTATCTTAAACCCCTGACCATAGAAATTTTCTTTGAATTTTCTTAATCACATCAACATACTTAACTAGAATTCTGAAAAGGCTTAGGACATAGATAGGTATGCTTTGAAGAGAATATTTTAGAAGTTGAAGCTTTCTAGCCTAACTTAAAAGGGCTCCTTTCCAACCAGCTAGTTTTTAATGAAATTTGTCCACTAGAGAGCTCCAAAAAGAATTAGGAGGTGCAATGCCCAAGGGGAGGCCAAGATAAGTGGCAGGAAGATCAGCAATTCGACATTCCAGGATTCTGCTAATTCTTTGTTGTCTTCTCTCTAGTGTGTTGATGAAGAAAACTTCACTTTTGACCCAATTAATGAGCTGACTAGATGCAGAGGCAAACTTACAAAGAGTGTCCTTCAAGATTCTAGCTTCTGAGATACTTGATTCCCCCATGACAATGGTATCATCCACAAACTATTGGTGAGAGAAGATAAGATCAGCTGAAGAAGGTTGAAGTCCCTTAAAATATCCTTGCATTACCATGTTTTCCATATACCTACCAAAACATTCAGCCATAATAATGAAGAGGATAGGGGAAATGGAATCCCCTTACCTCAGTCCCCTAGACGCTTGGAAGAAGGGGGATGGGGAACCATTGACAAGAACAACAAAAGAGGCTAAGGTAATAAGCTGACTGAAGAGGTCAACACATTTGGTGGAAAAACCATAAGCCACAAGAAACTTCACAAGAAAAGACTAGTCAACCCAGTCATAGGCCTTAGAGAGATCAAGCTTGAGGATGAGACCTTGTTTCTTAGCTCTAACAAGAGAATGAATATTCTCATGGACAGTAATAATGGAGTTGAGAATTTTTCTTCCTGAGACAAAACCATTTTGTTGATGATTAATCAAAGAAGGAAGGACAGTCAAGATTCTGGTGGTAAGAACCTTGGAGATAATCATATAAAAAGAATTGCATAAGTTGATTGGTCTGAACTTGTCCATGGAGTCAGCACCTTGGGTTTTGTTAATAAGTGCAATGAAAGTGCCATTAATTTATTTCAAAAGTCTTCTAGCCCCCAAAAAATCCTTGACCCCATTGGAAACATCTTTCCCGATAATGTCCTAGAATTCTTGGAAAAAGAACTTGGGGAAGCCATCAAGACCGGGGGCTTTGTTACCATCAAAAGAAAAAACAACATTTTTAATTTCCAAGATCAAAGGAATTGAAGAAAGAGAGGCATTCATCTGCTCATCAATGAGACAAGGAATATTTTGAAGAAAAGAATATTGAGCATCAACGTCCAACCTATGATCCCTCCTCAGAAGTTCCGAAAAGTACCTTTTGGCCTCATTCCTTATCTCTTCCTCGTTGACTAGCTCCCCATTGTCCACTGCCAATTTTGTAATCCTATTTGCCACTTTATGTTTGATCATCGACATATGAAAAAATATTTTATTCCTATCTCCTTCCTTTAGCCAAATGCATCTTGATCTCTGCTTCTAGAAAGTTTCCTCTTTAGCAATGATTTCATGGTATTTTTTAAGGGTCTCATTTTCTTCAGCAATAGACACAGTACTGAAACCATCCTTCTAAATTTGGACCTGTATTTTATTAAGGTCATCCTGGACTTTACCGTTTGCCTCAAAAATGTTCCCAAAGCTGGATTTATTCAAGAGTCTTATATTGTCCTTAACACTTTTGAGTTTCTTTACAACTCTATACATAGTAGTTTCCTCAACTTGGATACTCCACCATTTCTAAATATTACGAGTGATATCAGGGTGATGAGTCCACATTTTTTCAAATTTGAAAGGAAAATGTCTTCTTCTATTAATTGGGTCAGTAATGAAGGTGATGGGAAAATGATCTGACCCAACCCAGATGTGGGAAAATAGGGAGCAGAAGTAATGCATGTACCAGTCATCAGAAATAAGATCCCTGTCAAGGCAAACTTGGATAAGATCATTACCAGTTCTCCTATTAGTCCATGTGTAATTGCATCCCTGTATCTCCACATCATTGAGAGCCTGTGTATTTATTAAGTCCATAAGGCCAACCTACTTTCCAACTGAGAGGGGCTTCCACCAAATTTTTCCTCCCCTCTCAAAGGAGTATTAAAGTCTCCCATGACCAGCCAGCTAAGATTCTTGAAGCTGTCCCTAATTTCTATAAGTTTTTTCCAGAAGGAGTTTCTAGATTTCAAGGTGTTGGGTGCATAAATGTTGGTGAGGACCCATGATGTTCCATCTTTTAAATTCCCAAATCTAATGCAAGAGAAAAAAATTTCTTGAATAAGAACATGGCCTTTGACACTGTTAAGGTTCCAAATGGTAGCTATGCCTCCCGAAGCACCTTCCGAACTACCACCACTAATACTCCCATTTTTCAAAAACTTCAAAAATTCAATTTTTTTCTCTAATCATTTTGGTCTCTTGAATTAGAAAAACATCAGGTTTACTATCCCTTATCATATTCCTAATAATATTCTGCATGAACTTTCAACTAGGTACAGGTATATTTTACCTTCCTTTCTTCTACAATGTTTTCAAAATCAAAATATTTCTCCATCTTCGAGATCCAATCCATCAATTCATCTGAGTCCAACTTTCCATCATATTCTGGTGGGGTAAAATGAGGTTTATAATTCTCCCTACTCAAAACCCTCAGCTTTATATATTTAATGTAATCACAACTCCCTCTTAAACCTGACTATCACCAAAATATGATGGAAAGTTGGATTTAGATGAATTGATAATACATATTGCGTGAATCATATAAGTGCTTTAAAACATAGATCTGGATCAACCACCAATGGGTTTACCTGTTTTGTCGGGGCTTCTTCTCCTTCATCTTCACTTACATCTTCAATGTGTCGGCCCCTTCTCTAGGTTGTATCCACATATTCCAATCAGGCTGCTATTCCTTGCCTCCACCATTCCTAGTTCCTCTTTGCACCATCTTTACAACAGGCCTCTGTAGCTTCAGGTCGGATCCATAGTTCACCACCCTACAACAAAATTCTTAGGACAACGCAATCTTCAAAATGAAAGCTTTCTCTGATACCACTTGAAGCAGTCAACAGCTAGGAGGGGCCTCAAAGAGATCAATCTAGACTGGTCAACAAGAGTAAACATAATGGAAACATAAGGACATGATGGAGACAATGAAGAACATATGGAATTATACCATGAAAATTGATTACAACCAATCGGTAACAATTGCGTTATAGAAACTAGCTCACATGCTTGTTAAAGCATGCTCAAAATATAGAACAAGTCACAACTAGGACCTTAAATCTTAAGATCTATTTCTATGCTCAGTCTAACTTCTTCATTACATTCTAATGCTCTATTACAATTATTTATACGATCCAAGGGGATCCGGTCAACCCAAAAAGGGATCAAAACCCAAAGAACAAGACCTAACATGCAAAACCAACAAGGTCGACCTCCACCAAAGAAATTCCTCTACAAAATCCAAAAGATGAAGTTTAGATCATGGGAAAAGGTTGCCCATAGACCAAGGAATGTCAAAATTAATGCTTAGGGCTCCACAAGCTAGGGAAGGGATCTGGTAGATCACGAATGCAAATAGGTCCAAGCAATCGGTAACAGAAAATTATCATGGAAACCGGTAACGATAACTCACCGAAAAACTATCCAAATGCTCCACGGTTTGGGAATAAGGAAGATGATCAAGTAAGTCTTCAAGCAAAATCCAACTCCACAAGTTTCGGTGAGCCAAATTCAGAATACACAGAAAGAAATGTTGAAACTGTAAACAGAAAGCAAAACTAAAAGGAAATATTTTTGGTTGATGCAAGATTGCTATGAACCAGGGATGCTTTTGCATCAACAAGGCTTATCAACTCACTAGAGAAAAAGCAATAAATTTAACCTCACAACACAGCTTATCAACATGTTGGAGAAGCATCAAACCTCTATGGAAAGGCATATCAACTCGTTGAAGCATAAAACCATAACAAATAGACAAATCGGATAAAATTTCAATGCTGGAAAACATCAAAAACCTCAACATAAGCCTCTGGTACAAACACGGAACAAAAAATTCATCATGTAGATAAGAAAAACTAGGAAAACTCCTGAAACTACATAGACTAGCACATATGATATGCATAGTAATGCATATGACTAACTTTGTAGTGCATATACAACCTCTAATAGTGCATATGAAACATGGAATAGCGCATATAACAAATTATCTAGTGCATATGAATAAAAGAATAGCACATACGATCAACAGAAAAGCGCATATGAAATTTAAAGTGCCGCATATGACAAAATAAATATAAATAGCGCATATGATATATAATCTAGCACATTTGAAAACTCAGAAAACTGTTCATGAAAAATATAGAAATGTAACGTCATAAATTGTACGCACTTGCTAAAGCGGTACAATTTAACACCTAGTTTAGCACCCGCCTTGGCGCAGTTGCATTTTGCATTACATTTCCCCTTTAGCACTTAATTAATCAAATTAATTAGGTCTAAAGGTTCTATTTCATCATTTTCCACATCATAAAGTTGGGCCCTTAATTAAAGTGTGCCCCTTTCATTTTATTCCTCCAATACATCACTTAATCAAATACCCTAATTAGGCCCTATTCTAAGCTTGGGGGCTTGATTTCGGGGGTCAAAACATCTCGGAATCACCTGTAACTTCGGGATTCTCTCTAAAATCATCATATCTGACGGCCCTGAAAATTTGGTGAAAAGTTGTCGGGACCGTGGCGCCCGGAGTGCACACGGTCCCGGACATTTTTCTCAAAATTTTAGGAGCGCGATCCAATCATAAAATAAAGCTTAACCCCAAGAAATTGGCGGGATATTCGATTTCTAGGTCGGCCAAAAGACGAAATTGCGACCTAGGGTTTCATACATAAGAGCTCTCTTTCTTCATTTGAGAGGAGGGGATTTTTGTTTCCAGGAACCTCATATGCAGCGAAAGAGCAGATCTTTGAAGACTTCAACATCTTACAACATCCCTCTATCAAGCATTTATCAATTCCATTCATCCATTTAGGGCTTGGAAGACATTGAAGAACAATAGGAGATTACCGACTGAAGATTGGCTTGTACCTCTCCCTTGAGGGTTGGGTATGATTTCATGTTGTTTTCGTGTCTTTGCATAAAGCTTCAATATATCCTTCATTCATGCTTTAGATCACTTTGCATCTTGATTTAGAGCATTTACATTATCATTTACAAGCAATTAGGGTTTACTTTCTAGGTTGCTCTAGTTTGCTTTCTTGCATTTTAGGACCTTGCACACACACTAGGTCTGCACACACAATACATTTTACAAAAAAACTTGGCTATTCGTGGAGGTGGAAATCACCGAAGCGGGGGTTTGACTAAGGCAAAACCCTATATAGCCACCCATACACCCTTTTTCAGATATCAGTGCAGGTTTTGGGACTCGGACGACGCCGCAGGATACAGATCCAGAGAGAACAGGTCGAGACAGCACTCTGCATCAAATTGCAAAGAAGAACACCAGGACAGGGGCGTGGGGCGCCTTGGTCCTACCAGGATAGGGGCGCTGGGCACCCTGGTCCTCCGGACAGATAGCACTTTCGATAGTTTCCGACAGTGTTCCAGAGTGCAAAACAGCAGTTTTCGGTGCAGTTTCAGGTGCAGAATCAGGACAGTGGCGCCCGCGCCCCCGTCCCAAACATATTCAGTCCGATTTTGACTCCGGGTACGCATTTGCATTCTTGTTTTATCCTTGTGTTTATAGCTTTCCATTGTCTAAGTTCAATTCTGCAATCTTGTTGTTAGTTCATACTTACATTTTAGGGTTAGGAATTGGACTTGCATAATCTTACCTTTCAATTACAACAAAGGAATAGAAACCCTAATAGGTAGCCCGTGGCTCTCTCTTTCACAAAAAGAAGTAGCCAATTGTGTGATACCTCTAGGCTCTTTCGTATTCCGTAATGTGTGACAAGAGGTAGGATTAGGGCATGATAACCTAGTCTTGCTTTTTCCCCCACACAAGAAATATGACTTCAAAAATAAAATCACAAAAAATAAACTAAGTCCCAAAATCATATATAAAAGTGACGCCCAGACTTAAGGAATAAAATAAAATAAAAATAACTTCAATCCATAGACTATAATAGAAGAATTCACAAATTAAAATAATCATGGTTCCGAGGAGACAAGTCTCAGATAGAGACATAGGAACAATATAAGATTCCAAAAAACTCTTAGAATAAATTCCATACTCATAAATGACTATGGGATGTAAAATCCCTAACTACAATAACCATGCACAGACTCATTGCAAACACAGAAGGATGGCTTCCAACAATGTCCGGAAAAGGAAATACACAGAGAAAGAAACCAACACTCCTAAATTTCATAAATACCAATAAAAAACCTCCAGACAAAATCAAACTCAGATTTAAAAGATAAGATGACAAATAGAGATCCAACAACACCAAATTCAAAATCCACAGTGTCGACCATTCATGGCAACTCACAGCCAATAGGAAGAGTTTATTTTTCCCCAAACTATAGTTTTAATCATAAATTATAAATCACATAAAATAAATTAAAACCCAAACTATATAAAATAAATGTATTTCCCAAGTTCTGGAAAACAATCTTTCTGCATACACGATGCAAACAAGATTTCTGAAAAATAAATGCACAAGGATAAATCTCCAACCTGGAGAAATAGAGTGATGGAATGACAATCTGATGAAGCACCCAACAATCCAAGCAACAAGCAAAAATCCTCAAGATCTAAATCAAAATGTAGAAGAAATCTTCCAATTGGTGACCCGACACAATGCATAGGCCGCCAAATAAAAAGACTTACATTCAAAACCAAGCCTCAAAACCGACCAATGAAAATAATCCAAAAACCAATAAATCTTACCTACCCAACCTCATATAATATTTTACTTTCCCAATACATATTTAACCAATAATGATTAAAGGTAGGTAGGAAATATAATAAAACTTATTTACCAAGTAACAAGAGAATATAGTAATAATAACACTATAAGTATTATTTACCAATGCATTAATACTAACCATGCCCAATTAAATAACCAAGGTCTATTTAAATAAAGCCAATTATATAAATGAATAATTAAATACAAATAACCAAAGTATAAATAAATAAAAACCATTAATAAAATATTAATCACCACAAAAATATAAAAGCAACATTAAACAATAAATAAATGAATAAATAATATTTAAACAATAAATACCAAATAAAAAATAAATCAATAATTAATAAATAAAAACTAAATCCCAAATAAATACATAATCAAATTAAACTAGAATAATTCGACAATTAAATAAATAAATAATTACATACTCACAAACCATCAAGAACCACACCTCACTGACCAACATGGCGAATCATTCCAAGACAGCCGACAACCCAAGGTAGACATCTTAAGCCTAGAGTATATGAAGGGAACTCATGCCATCTCCGACAACTACCTTTGGGATTTAAAGATACGCTCAAACCTATGAAGCCAGGTGGATTCAATGTCTGGTACCTACAATTCCTGTATCCACAAAACCATGATACAACATATACAAATACATCATAGACAAGAAAGTGATATAGAATCATAATGCCACATCATGCTTGCAATGAGTGATGTGACATCGTCCCTATCACAAAGATAATCATAGAACACACATACAACTCATAATTCCAATCATCACATATATTAATGAAATAGGGTTAGTATAACCAAAATGTCATCAAATCCATAATCAATATATTAGTTTCCTCCTAGCAAAGCATATAGGATCCATATGATAGTTCTGATACTTAATGTAAGTACAGATCCAATAGCCAACAAGATGAGAGGGGGGGGTGAATCATACAAACTTAATCTTCCATAAAAACATCAGATTCAACCTCGGTAACATATACTTCAGTAATATAACCAAAACTGCTAAACATGCAAACTCAAAAGAATATAAACATCATAAACCTCATAACACCAGATTTAACGTGGAAACCCAAATAAGAAAAAACCACTGTGGGATTTCGGACCCACTGAGAAATATACTCTTCTAGAGTATGCTCGGTTAAAAGCAAATCCTATTAAAGATTACAAACACATTGCTAGATGTGACCCGGTTAAGGGATTTCCTTCAGATCTGTTAGGATCTTCACCTTGTTAGAAATGACCTTGTTAAAGGATTTCAAATTCTCAATCAGAATGTCACCTTGCTAGAGGGTTTTACAAATAAGACTGTTAAGTCCACTCGGTTAAGATATTTTCTGTCACTTCACAAAATAACAGTAATAAAAATCTATCTGCAACTTCACATCTAAAATGCTAAAGCAAATTCTTATTTGCTCAATACAATCTAGACATAGAACTAATCTTGTCCATCTACTAGGCTTCTATACTCTGTTATTCAAATAGGTCTTCAAGCTTCTGTGCTCGGTAATCACTACGTAGCATCCCTGTGCATACATTTGCCCGCATACATTGTTTATCAATAGTTCCCTATTTATAAACAATTCACCAACGGCTTAATCTCCTTGATCACATTTCCCATGATCAATCATAGCCATCAGATCTTCAAACTTTGACCAGGTTCAATGTATCCTTCAATCTGAAAGTGCTTTACCCTGCCTTGGAACTTGCATACATTTCTTGGAACTTGTGCTAGGGTATTGTGGTTCAATCTAAGTTGTAGATCTTCATGCCGATTTTCCTTTGCCATATATTCATTAACAAACTTCATGCATAGCATACCAATCATTTAATCAATTCCAGCTCATCAGCTTCCTTCATTAAATAACACATGTAACCATTTAATGTATTTTGTTATAGCTCGGTTACAACTCGGTAACAACTCGGTAAATACTAAACTTCACTCGGTAGACATTCTGCCTTCATTAACCGATAGCGATAACCTTAGGGTTTACCGACTAGGTTCCTTAGGGTTTACCGACTAGGTTCTTTGCTTGCTAACATAGTATAGTATTAACCTTACAATTTACAACATATGTATGATGTTAAAACAATCTAAACATCATGATCTCATCATTTTCTGACTCGGTAATAGTTTCCCATTGAATACCTTATTCATCCCCTTATTCATCATATTCTTTCTATGTCTTTTACCGACATCTTTATACTCTTCAAATCATACTTCTCAAGATATGGCAACATCATACTGAATTACAAAATCAATTTCTTGACATCAATGACAAAATAATAATATTTAAGATAGCAAACATCCTTAATCAGTTATATCCATAATCGTCAACAACCTTCTCAATATCCTTATTGAAATGCCAAGAATCTCCCATTGTCTGTTATAATGCCAAATGCCAACACCATCAACATATATCCATCATATAGCATGATCATAAATAGTAAATATCATCAGCCACATCATAGGTCATCAAGTAGCATATGTCCATATAGTCCAACATAATTATAAACATCTGAAATATAAAAGAGTCATGGTCCTAATCTAAAACATCATAAACAAGTCTAGAAAAGTCTATCAAACAAAAGACAAGTTGAGGAGGGACACTATATCCTCCCCCCCCCCCCCTTTGCCTAGGCTTACTCATGGAAGCCTGAGAACAATAGGGGTAAAGCTCTCTCATCCACACTGCTTCCTCCCAAGTAGCTGAAGAATCATCGTTTGGATCCCACTAGACTCTTACCTTCTTTATGCTTTGACCTCTGAGGAGCATCTCTCGACATTGAAGAATGCACATGAGCTCCAAAGAAATTTGCCAGTCCTATATCTGTAATGCATTACAATCCAAAACACGTGACACATCAGGATGATATAGCCTCAAAGTAGAAACATGAAACACATCATGGATGCAGGACAAGATAGGTGGCAAGGCAAGGCGATAAGCCATGGGACCAATCCTCTCCAAAATCTCAAAAGGTCCAACAAAAAGAGGTGCCAACTTAGAGCCTTTTCCATAATGGATTGAACACTTTCATGGGTGAACTCTCAAGAACACCTTGTCACCTATAGAGAACTACTTGTCCACTTGATGGGCATCTACATACTTCTTCTATCTATTCGGTGCCACTACCAAATACTCTCTAATGTGAACCACCTGCTGCTCCATATCCTGCAACATCTCTGAGCCAATATGCACTTTGTCCTCTAAATGATCCCAACTCAAGGGTGTACAACACAGTCTACCATACAAAGCCTGAAAAGGAGACATACCAATAGAGCTATTATAACCATTATTGTACGTAAGCTTCACTAGATAGAGATAATCTTCCCAACGATATTATTGATCCATGACATACATCTTCAACATATCCTCTAGAACCTGATTAACCTACTCAATCTGACCATCTTTCTTGGGATGATATGTCAAACTAAAGTTCAACTACATCCCTAAACCATGTTGAAGGTTAGTCCAAAAAGTTGATGTGAACAATGGATTCATGATCTGATATAATCCATCGAGGTATACCATGCAACCTCACTACTCCCTCCATGAAAATTTGAGCTATTGTTGTTGTTGTATATGAAGATCTAATCGGAGAAAAGTGTGCCACCTTGGTCAACCTATCAACTATGACCATAATAGAGTCATGATGATGAGAAGACATAGGAAATCCAACTATAAATTCCATATATATGATATCCCATTTCCATCTTGGAACCAAATTCAATTGCAAAAAACCTATTGGATGTTGATGTTCTGTCTTCACTCCCTGACACTCCAAACAACTTGATACAAAATTTGCAATATCTCTCCTCATACTAGCCCAATAGTATAACTACCTCAAATCCATGTACATCTTCTTGACACCTGGATGTGTCAAGTAAGGTACATGATGTGCCTTTGACATGATCAAATCCCAAAGATTGTCTGAAGGTGGAACATAAATACATCCCAAATGCCTGAGAAGACCATCTGACTTAATTAAATAACTTTCATATCTACCCTCAAGAGCTCTACCTAGGGCAACCTCTGAACTAACCTCCTGGTACCACACATCTGAAGGAAGGCCACTGAGGATATGACTCCTTGAATCCACACTAAGAGACAAAATCGCATGCCTCCTATGGCTCAATGCATCTACTACCACATTCTCCTTACCCTGGATGTATCTTACCTCAAAATCATACTCGCACAAGAACTCCATTCATCGCCTCTTCCTAGCATTCAAATTCAGCTTCGTGAAGATGTACTGCAAACTGTAGTGATCACTATACAACTCAAATCAATTCCAAAGAATAAAATTCCTCCATCTGACCAAAGCATGAACCACTACCACTAACTCTAGATCATTAGTAGGGTAATTCAACTCATGATCTTTGAGTTTACATGACTCATACGCAATCACACGGCCATCTTGCATCAACAATGCTCTAAGACCCTCCAAAGAAGCATTTGTGCACACCATGAAATCTCCTAAAGGATCTGGCACTTCTATAATAGGTGCACTAATCAAATTCTCCTTAAGGATCCAAAATGTTGTCTCACACTGCTCTATCCAAACAAAATTCTTCAATTTCCTCTAAAGAGAAGTGATAGGATGGGCTATCCAAGAGAAATCTTGAATAAACCTATGATAATATCTTTCAAGACCCATTAAAATACAAACCTACCCCACATTAGTGGTTGTTGGCCAATCAACAACCACCTGAATCTTAGAGGGATCAACTGCAATACCCTCTCGTGAAATCACATGGCCAAGATACCGAACCTCCGACTGGAAGAACTTACACTTCGCTATATTGGTGTACAACTTATTCTCCCGAAGGCACTACAAAATCTGTCTCATATGATCGTCATGCTCCTCAACTAATCTTGAATATACCAAAATATCATCCAGAAACACAAGCACAAATCTATCCAAATAGGTCCTGAAAACACCATTCATCAAACTCATGAAAATCAATGGTGCATTTGTGAGACCAAAAGGTACCATTGTGAACTCATAGTGTCCATATCTAATATGGAATGTTGTGTGATGAATATCTACCTCATGAATCCTCAACTAGTGATACTCAAACTTAAGATCTGTCTTAGAGAAGACCTTTGCATCCTTAATCTGATCAAATAAATCATCTATCCTCGATAAAGGATCTTGGTTCTTCACCATCACCTTATTAAGCTGCCTATAGTCGATGCACAAGTGAAGAGATCCATCCTTCTTCTTCACAAATAACACAAGTGCATCCCATGGGGACACACTAGGATGAATAAATCCCTTAACTAGCAACTCCTCTAACTGGAACCTCAATTCACTCAACTCCTGAGTAGTCATCCAATAGGGAGCTTTAGAGATAGGTTCATCTCCTGGTACCAAATCAATCTGGAAATCAATATCATACTTGGTGGCATGCCCAGAATCTTTCTAGGAAAAACATATGAAAACTCCTAAAGGATGGGATGATGCTAAAGAATATCATCTAAACTCACTCCTTCATCCACATCATTCACCCTCACTGCAAACAACTGGCAACCCTTACGCGCACTCCTCTTCATCTGCATAGCAGAAATCATGTGAAGAGAAATAGGTCTCTGAATACCTAGTATCTCCACACTCTTCCCACTATCATCCACATACTGAACTCTCTTACCTCAACAATCAATTTGAGCTTGATGAGACTCAATCCAATCCATGCAATGCACAACATCATAAGATCCCAAAGATAAGATACGAAGATCCATTGTGGTATGGCAAACACCAAAAAGCAAAGAACAACCAAGCACAAGGGAGTCCACTGCCATGTTGGACCCCGTAGCTAACTCTACTTGCCACCTATCATCTTTCTTTGCCACAACAAGACTACATCGCTCTACTAGAAAAGGAGAAATAAAGGAATCTTAAGCTCTGAATCAAACAACATTATGAAAGAGATACCACCTATCTCACCTGTGGTCTCAATAATTGTCGCCTAGTGCTCAGCTTGATGGTTTTCAACTGTCACAAACACATGATGGGATCTACCTGCATCTCCACCTATAGGTTTAGAAGCAATTGGCTTATGTCCTGACATCTGAGTAATCTATTGAGGGCAATGAGTAGCAATGTGTCCTGGCTGCCCACATGAAAAGCAATGTCTCCTACCAAATCCTCTACTCACTGGAGTAGCATTTGATTATTTAACACTGCCTCTACTAGAAGTTGGTTGAGAACTCTGTGATAGCAGAGGAATAGTCCTCCTATCATGTTGAAGGTTGTGACTCTTTTTGACCTAAAATATAGCACCACACAAAAAGTTCTAACCTTGAGAATGCCTCCTCTTAAACCGCTGGCTACTGCGGAAAGAAGAAGGATAGCTCCTAGCAACACCTGAAGACTACGGCTGAGTACCTCTCGCAACAGATCCTACAATTGGAATAATGATTGTTTTTCCACCTATCGCACCACTTGAAACTAAAGCAAGATTCTCCTCTGCTATCCATGCCTTCTCCATAATTGCCTCCAAAGTCTTAGGTTCATGCATCTGAACCTCACCACTAATATGATCACTGAGACCTCTCACGAAATGTTGAATCAACAATGGCTCATCATCCACTATCACAACATACTTCCTGAGCTCAAATAACCTACGCTCATACTATTTCACTATCATCCTTTGTTGTCTCAAATCGTGGAACTCATCGACCTTCCTCTGCCTCCAATTCTCTAAAATAGATCGAGCTCGAAACCACTCAAGGAACAACTCCCAAGATATTGTTGCTATTTCCAAATGTAGCTTGTAGTACCTCTCCTCATTTGAACTCATTAGTCTCATATTTTATTATTGTTTACTTTCAGCGGATACATTACCATGATGTGTTATTCAGACTTATATGACATTTTTTCATGCTTTATCTGGATATGAGATGCATAATTTATTTGCAGTATTTCAGTACTTGTGATTTATGGTATTTTATGGATTATTGTTATGTACTGACACTTTATTTTATCTATGCAATGTGAAATTATATGTTGCGTGTCTACGAGTGTACTGGATGCAAGGGGACGATTTTCCTTCACTCACTCTGGTGAGACAAGGAACCTCACGATTCTCCTTCATCGGTGTGCATGTCGTGTTTTCTATATTATATATATGCATGTGTGGTTCAGTGATGCAGGATATTGAAGGTACAAGTACCGGGTAGGTATGGGGTATCATCTCCACTTGGCTTCACAGGTCTGAGAGTGCCTTATATTGTCCGATGGAAGTGGAGGAGGTAGTAGTTGACCCTATTTTACTCAGTTACACTCTTGTGAGTGTTGTCAGTTGGTTGTCCTGTCAGTTTGTTCGGCCTTCGTGTATTGTCGTTTGACTTTTTTTGAGTCTTTGCTTGGGGTTTGCTCAGTTTGTGTGTTTTAGTGGATTTAATTAATTAATTAAGTTTATGGAGTTATCTCATAGTTGAATTGTGTATGCATTGAGATTATAAATTTAATTAATTAAAAGAAGTTATTAAATTAAGTTGCAAGCTGCATGATATTAGAAATATATTTTATTTAAATTTTAGTGAAAAATAAATTAGATTAATTTCATTTATTGTTTCCTAGAATTTTAAATAAATAAAAGAATAAATAAATGAATAAAAGAATTAATTAGAATTGAAGTATTGTTTTAATTTCTTTATTTAGAAAATTAATTAATTTGCATGAGAAAAGAAATGAAAGAAAAATGATATTTAATTATTGCATGTAAACTTATCCTTTGTTAGAAAATTAGAAAAGAAAAGAAAATTTATATCATTACTAAAATTAAATATTAGGGTTTTGGGAAAAATATATGCAACCTAGAATTTTAGTTTAAAAGAGGAATAGGTCTTTTATTTTGGGGATAACAGGAAACAAGTTAGGGGATTTAGGTGAAGAGAAATTTATTTGGAAGCTTGTTGAAGGATTGGTTCTCTTCTACAAAATTCTTCTAGGAAAGCTATACCAGGTTGGGTGGCTTTTTTTGATTGTTTGTTTTAAAGAAAATATTTCTATTTCTTCTATCTTTCTGAATGATGTGTGTGTTAAGAGATTTGTCAAATCTAAAATCATGTATGATTATTTCTTGTTCTTGGCTAAAGTCCATTCCTGAAGTTAATTTCTAGTTTATGGAAAGAAGTTATTTCCTAGGTGTTTGTAGATTAAATTTTGAGAAAATTGGGAGAAGTTATTATGGCAAATTTTGCCAAGATTTTTATTGTGCATGGAAATTTCAAGATTTGGGAGGAATGGGATTTACCAGAGAAATCATTCCCTCTTGTTTGATTTTTGTTTCGATATTTGGCTATGGCAGTCCTTTTTTAATATTTGTGTATCTCTGTAATTTTATTAGTTATTATAGAAATAAATTTAATCATTAATTAAATTTATGTGTTATTAAAAGTTAAGGGAAATTATTTTATTATGTTATTTTGGAGAAATTAAGTATTAAATAATTTCCCTAGAAATAAATTGGTTTGGAAATCATTTCTGGTTAAAAAAAATAATAATAATTTACTAGTTTTAAAGTTGTGAATTTTTTTTTTAAATAATAATAAAATATACCACTGGTAGCCACTATCGACGGTAGTATGGCTACCGTACGGTAGTAGTACTACCGGCAGTAGCGTCTGCTACCGTAAGGTAGCAGTGCTACCATGCAGGGTAGCAGGAAATTATTATTTTTACTTTTCCCTGTGGACATGGGCACTTTTGGGTTTCGTGCCAGGGAGATGTAATTTAGCTATTTGTTTATTAATTTATTATATTTTCATATATGTATTTATTTATATATTTATATATTTATATATATAAGTTTTTATTTTATTATGGGTGTTATAATATTTTAGTATTATTTTAATACTGTGAAAATTAATTTATGAGTTGACATATATATTTGTAATATAATTATAAGTATATTATATATATACGATGTATATATAGGTATTCATATAATTATATTATATATATATATATATAATTAATTTAGAGTTTGGGTGTTTTCAGAAAAGCATATAATTTTAGATTCTATATTTATGCTTGGAAATACATTAGGAGATTAATTTTTGTATGATTGATTTAAACCTTATTGGACAAATGACAAAATTGATTTATTTGTATTAATATAGTTGTATTTTCTTATTTTCTGGAAAATCTTTAATTGCAAGTTATTTATGCTATTGGTTGTTTAAAGAAAAGATTGTCTGTATTAGGATCTTGTGTAAATGGTGTTTGTAGTCAAGCTTAATTTAATTATAATTCTAGTTGAGTTGTCATTGTGCCATATGTTATTATATCTCCTTGGACAGGTGTTGTTGTGTAACCTTGTTGATTTGAGTCATTGTGTGTTTTGTTCCAAATGGTCAATCCTGGGTTAGTGATTGTGTATCCTTCACCTGTGGTTTGTCAGGATTAGTTATGGTTATCTGTTTCATCATAGAGTTCTTGTAGAGAGACCTTTCCCATTGGTGTCCTATGAGAGAGAGTGGCTTTCAAGTGGGGGCCGCGCCCGAAGTGGATGGAAGGATAACCCCTCGAAAGTCAGTTAAAAAGTGATAACCTAATAATTGATTAGGGGGTGGATAGATTAAATATTAATTAAGATAATGTACCTCGTGCATAGGTGAGTGCTAGTACAGGGCTCATAATGTTGTGAGAAGGCTTGGAATGACAAACTTACCACCTTGTCTTCAGGAAAGAATTGGTAGGGTCCGCATGAGACTTAGATGGAGCCGGAGGTTTGGGAGAGGTTACCAGGATAACCCAGGATGGGGGTTGGGACCTATGGAGGCCTACCATGGTAACCATTGTAAGCTATGCAATGACACTCTCTCCTTAGAGTCACTAATGTTTGTGAGTTGAGTCATATGGATGTTTGCAGAGTCATGTGGTTCTTTCCTACTTGTCTTATTTTGCTTGCTTGAGGGTTTTCTACTATCTCCTAGCACAATGGGGTGGTTCCGTTTTGGAATCACATGGTCGGATGGTAGTGCCACTTCCCATTGGATGTTCTAGATTGTATCTTCAGGTGAGGAAAGGCTTTGCTGGTGTTTCTTGGTTCGTGGTTCATGTACCAGCTCATGTTTGTGATCATTGTTCAGTTGAGACCTTGTGGTCATTGTATCAAACTTTTATGTAACCTTGATATTGTAACTTTTGGATTTCGTGGTATTTTTGGAAGTCATGTATTTATGGATATTGTAATATTATGTCAGTGGAATGTATGTTATTTCAATTTCTTTGATCTTATGTATAAATGAAATATGGATAAATAAATGCATTATAATACTTTGATCCTTTCATTATGGAATTTAGATGTATGTGTAGTTTTAATCTTAAGAATTTAATTTACCTAATTAAATGGACAATTGGATTAACCATGGTGTTAATATAATCTATGAATTAATCTTTGTTGGTAACCCTTAGGAAATTATGTGTTAGACTTCTGTTGTGTTATTGAACGTGCTATGGTTATAATTAATGCACTTAATCTTTAAGAAAAAAAATATTTCACCCTTCAGTTGCCTAGTTGTGTTGTTTTCCTTTAGGGTTTCTGGTGGGGCATTACATAGCTTTTGCTCCTCTGTATGCCACCATGTCATCACAAAATCAATGAGATGAATAATCGCACACCTCGCCTTGGTGTTACAGCTACACGGGTGCATAGAAAAAAACCTAACCAAGTCCAATAGCCAAGTCTCTGCCTCCATGCCACTGCCTAAGACCTCAAAAGTAGGAGGGCGAGACCTAATTAGATCTCTCATGTGACTAGTTGCAAGCACCTCTTGATCCATCTCTACTCTCCTCCTAGGAGAATGTGAATGGTCTCTCTCCTGACACTCTTAATGTGAGACTCCTCTTGTTGGTTCTCCTCATGTCTTGATCCTAGGCAACCAAGAAGCTACTGAAGCACGTTCACCAACTGCAGAATCACATCACCTCCAAGATGATTTTGTTGTTGCTACTTCTCCTCATGGTGTGACTCTTTAGAAACCTCAAGACAAGGATTCTAATGAGTACCCATGCGACCAGCATGACCATGACCTCTACACCTAGAAGACATCTTGTCTGAGCAAGACACAAAGAAAGCTATAAGGTAACAAACTAGGGCAACTAGAACAAAAACAAGCAGGGATAAAACCACGGGGCTACCCCATGATAAACACTAACATGCACAATGGGCTCAAATGTAACCAGAGTACCCAGTGTATGAACATGGGCTCTGATAACATATGTAATGCCCACCAAAATACCCTAGAGAAATAAAGCAACTAACATAGTAATGGATATTTTTTTTAAATAACATCTTAATGCAACACATATCATTCAATCATTATGAACATGAATCAAAACACATAAAACTAATTATGCAAGCGGAATAAAATATCACCACTATCATCTCCCTAGGATATCTCAACATCATTACTTATATAACTAACATAAGCAATAACAATCTACTCATTTCCATTGCAACACTTAAGTTATTCATTACCAATGCAATACTCTTAACTCCTAACTTTCATGATATGCAGCTAACTAACATGATATGCTTACTTTCAATGAAACACAATCCATATTCCTTAAGTTCATTTTATATACCAATTCCAAAGTTCCTAATTCCCTTAACCATTTCTTTACTATCATGAACACATTTTCTTCTTATCCTTCAACATGAACATTAATATAGATGCCATCTACATAAGCACAATATAATTTACCAACTGTAATTCCTATATTATGAAAATTCCATTTACATGAATTCCTTTTAACATTAAGTACTACAACTCATCCATTAACCATAGATTCCTTTCTAACTATTACAATTAGCCATAACAAGAATTCCAATACAGACATCCAATAACACAAATCCACTTCATTTCAAGATAAATCCATCATAACCATCTAATGACATGATTCTATTTCTTCACAAGAATAAATGCATAATACATCTCAATATTTATCTCTACAATCATATACCAAGTCCTAAGGCAACATCCACTATAATAAATACATGAACTATACATCAAGAGCATATCTCTCCAAATACATAATCTCATATATATCTTTTACAAGATATTTACATTAAATTACCATGATATCAAATATGTCCATTAGCTACAATAATCATCCATGAGATGCAATGAAGAAGAATCCACATCCACACATGAAGAAACCAATGAAGACATCCCAATGGAAGAAGGCATCAACCACCTGACCATATGGAACCAAAGGAACCACCCCCCATGTTGGGAGATGACACAAGGTCCCAACACACACTCTAGACCTAAGATGATACCTAACAACCAAAGAGACTCAACAATTATAGCACTTCAACAATGCATAATCATACATCAATCACAAGACAATCACAAATATAAACTACCAGAGGTGTACCAACCAATCAAGATAGAAGCACAAATCAAAAAAAGGACACATGTAGGAGTGGAGTATCATCACATGATATCCTCCAAAACATAAAAGCACTTCCCTGAAAGGCATAATCCTGATAGACATGTGGAGCCATCTCAACCTATGAGAGAATCAAGGGAAATTGACTTGCCATCGCAATGGCCTTCCCAAGCTTATCCTAAAACATCCTGCCTAGGATCAAGTCTTGGGGATGACAACTATTAATTTTTTTTATTAGATGAATCCTAATTACCCAACCTAGCTAATTAATTATTAATATTATCACTTTTATACAATAAGGAAAACTTTCAATGTGCCCTGGCAGTCTAGACTCTAAGCATCCTTACAAGGAACCTCTTAGTAGCATATCTCTCACAACCCTGATCATCACATGAAATCCCACTCCCCCTAACATGTTCCCAAAACAACAATTACAACAAGGAGACTCAAAGAAACATCCAAAATAATCCATAACAACACATAAGAGAACATAGCCATCAATATCAATCAAGAGCCTCAATGCAAAATAATGAATCAAAAGCAATAAACATGAAGTGATCCTCAATAGCAAGGCTTATCAACTCGTTGGAGAAAAATCAATAAATTTAACCTCACAACATGACTTATCAACATGTTGGAGAAGCATCAAACCTCTACGGCAAGGCATATCAACTCATCAGAGCATAAAACCATAACAAATAGCCAAATCAGATAAAATTTCAATACTGGAAAACATCAAAAACCTCAACATAAGCCTCTGGTATAAATATAGAATGGAAAATTCATCACAGATAAGGAAAACTGAGAAAAAACCTAAACTACATAGACTAGTGCATATGATACGTAGAGTAGCGCATATGATTACTCTGCAACGCATATACAACCTTTGACAGTGCATATGAAACATGAAATAGAGCATATAACAAATGATTCAACACATGAATAACACAATATCACATACGATCAACAGAAAAGCACATATGAAATTTAAAGTGGTGTGTATGACAAAATAAATAGTGTATATGATATATACTCTAGTGCATTTGAAAACTCAGAAAAATCTTCACGAAACATCCATAAATATGACTTCAAAAATAAAATCACAAAAAATAAACTAAGTCCCAAAATCATACATAAAAGAGACGCCCAGACTTAAGGAAATAGATGAAATAAACAGAACTTCAATCCATGGACTATATTAGAAGAATTCATGAATTAAAACAATCATGGTTTCGGGGAGACAAGTCTCAGGTAGAGACACAGGAACAATATAAGAATCCAAAAAACTCTCAGAACAAATTCCATACTCATAAATGACTATGGGATGTAAAATTCCCAATTAAAATAACCATACACGGACTCATTGCAAACACGGAAGGATGGCTTCCAGCAATGTCCGGAAAAGTATATACACAAAGAAAGAAACCAACACTCCCAAATTTCATAAACACCAATAAAAAACCTCCAAACAAAATCAAACTCAGATTTAAAAGAGAAAAGGACAAACAGAGATCCAAAAACACCAAATTCAAAATCCATAGTGTTGGCCATTCATGGCAACTCACAGCTAATAGGAAGAGTTAATTTTTCCCCAAAATATAGTTTTAACCATAAATTATAAATCACATAAAATAAATTATAACCCAAAATATATAAAATAAATGTATTTCTCAAGTTCTGGAAAACAATCTTTCTGCATACACGGAGCAAACAAGCTTTCTGAAAAATAAATGCACAAGGATAAATCTCCAACTTGGACAAAAGAGTGATGGAATGACAATCTGATGAGGCACCCAACAATCCAAGCAAAAAGAAAAAATCCTCAAGCTCTAAATCAAAATGCAGAAGAAATCTTCCAATTGGTAACCTGACACAATGCAGAGACCACCGAATAAAAAGAATTGCATTCAAACCAAGCCTCAAAACCGACCAATGAAAATAATCCAAAAACCAATAAATCTTACCTACCCAACCTCATATAATATTTATTTTCCCAATACATATTTAACCAATAACGATTAACGGTAGGTAGGAAATATAATCAAACTTATTTACCAAGTAACAAAGTAATATAGTAATAATACCACTATAAGTATTATTTAACAATGCATTAATAATAACCATGCCCAATTAAATAACCAAGGTCTATTTAAATAAAGCCAATTAAATAAATAAATAATTAAATACAAATAACCAAAGTATAAATAAATAAATAAAAGCCATTAATAAAATACTAATCAACACTAAAATATAAAAGCAACATTAAACAATAAATAAATGAATAAATAATATTTAAATAATAAATACCAAACAAACAATAAATCAATAATTAATAAATAAACACTAAATCCCAAATAATTAAATAATCAAATCAAACTAGAATAATTCGATAATTAATTAAATAAATAAATAAACAACTACATACTCACAAACCAACAAGAACCACACCTCAGTGACTAACATGGCAAATCATGCCAAGACAACCGACAACCCAAGATAGATATCTTAAGCCTAGAGTATATGAAGGGAACTCATGCCATCTCTGACAACTTCCATTGGGATTTAAAGACATGCTCAAACCTGTGAAGCCAGGTGGGGTCAATGCCTGGTACCTACAATTCGTGCATCCACAAAGCCATTATACAACTTATACAAATATATCATAGACAAGGAAGTGATAGAGAATCGCAACACCACATCATGCTTGCAGTGAGTTATGTGACATCATCTCTATCACGAAGACAATCACAAAATTCATATACACCTCATAATGCCAATCATCACATGTAATCATGAAATAGGGTTAATATATCCAAAATGTCATCAAATCCGTAATCAATATAGTCTATTCCTCATAGAAAAGCATATAGGATCTATCAACATATATCCATCATATAGTATGATCATAAATAGAAAATATCATCAACCACATAGGTCATCAAGTAGCATATGTTCATAAAGTCCAGCATCATCATAAACATCTGAAATATAAAATAGAGTCATAGCTCCTAATCCAACACATCATAAATGAGTCTAGAAAAGTCTATCAAACAAAAGATGATGAGCTAAAATAATAGCTCTTTTATTTCTATGACTGATAAGTTTTTCCTATGTTTTAAGTTGCATATTGGGATAGTTTTTGAGTTATGTGATGTATTAAAGTTTGACTATGTGCATTCTGAATGATAGCTAAACCTATTGAACCTTGTATTGTTTTGCCTTAATATTCCTGTAGCCATGCGGATTATTATAGGTAATATCATGTGTGGATGTATAAATGTTGTGATTAATAGAAATAGATATATATGTATGCTTGTATGTTTTAACCTTTAAATGCAGGAGTAAATAAGTTGTTGCAGAAGCGGTTGTTTTAAGCTAGATGGAGAATCACGTCATGAAAGAAATTGGAGACATTTTGGGGCGGTCAAACATTTAAAACAGTAGAGAAGATGGTGTGCAAAAGAATTGGCAAAGGAATAGCGAGGTGATATTGGATTCATTTATGTTTGTCTCCAGCAAGCATCAATCTCGTAAACACCGCCATGCTATATTCTTGGTTGCGGTTTAGTTAGGTTCCACGTTTTCTATGGATTAACTTCTTCTCCTTGCAGTCATAAATGTTTCCACCTAATTTCATGGGCATGATCTAAGTAGTAGGAAGTTTGTTATAACTTTCTTATAAATAGATACCTACACCTCTTCTCAGAGGTTAGACAGCATTTTCTAGAATTAGAAGCATTTCTCTTATCTCATGTATTGTATCGACTTTTGGAAATAATGAATAAAAGCTATGTTATCCTAAGTATATAGAATCATCTTTGAAGTCTAGATACACTCATCCAAGGGGGCCCACTTGGTGAGTATTCCTATGTGTTTGTTAGATTAAGTTTCCTTTTTGTTGCAGTAGATGTTCTAGTGACTGATTGTTCCTGTAGTCACTGGAACCAGATCCTGTGACTATTCCTATAGCCAAAGTAGGTAGATTAATTCATGTTTGTCAGTTCTAAACTTAGTTAACATTTATTTAGTTAGAATCTTCTATCAATGTTAAGATTTCCTATAGCCATTCAGTTGTCATATTTTCACTTGTTTATTTAAGATAGACTTAGTTGCTACAGTAGTGTTGAATGGCTATCACAGGAACTTAGTGCATATACAATGCAGACCCATTTCAAGTAATACGTCCCTGGGTTGACAAGTCAAAGAACCTCACTCATGGAAATGATAACTATTTAGAATGGATTACCAATCTTTGGGTTAAGACTTTAATTCTATTTATTGTTCTTATTGGCTAGACAAACATTTTTGGCGCCATTGTCGGGGATGGTGAAACTAAGAACTAGTCATAGTTATGAATTTTTATGTTTTTTGTATAGTTGGTTTTGATAGCTTAGTTTGTTTTAAGTAATTCTCATGAATCTGCATGCATAGATGAAGAAGAGATGCTCAAGGTATATTCCTTCCTAACCATCCTGACCATACAAGACTCAATCCATATGAAGCACCAGATGTAAACCCTTTTGATGCACTTTACCAAGCCCCATATAATTTGAACCCACTTGAATTTGAACTTTCTAAGAACAACCTTCATTTCCTCTTTCAACCTCTTGAAGAGGACCCTTGTCTAGTAATTCCTCCTCAAAGACCAATGCAAGGAAATCCACCCCCGATGGGATTAACCCACCTCCACCTGTGAACCCAACATTTGAGTTCCCCATTTCTAATTTGCATGATAATGCTAATCTCAAGAACATTCCAGCTTCTTCTCTTCCTAAATTTTATGGACTAGTGACAGAGGACCCCGATACTTTCTTGTTTGAATTTAATGTCCTTTGTAGGAGTTACGATTACTCTATAGATGCCCATAGACTCAAAATATTTCCTCCCACTTTAAAAGAATCATCTTTGAGATGGTTTATGAGTCTAGAGAGTAGTACAATCACTACATGGGATGAAATGAAACGGTTGTTTCTTGTGAAATATAAAGATTATTGTAGAGGGACTAGCTATCATGGGGATGATATCTTTAGAATGACACAGAGGGAGGATGAGAGTCTAGAATATTATTTGGAGAGATTTATTCAGTGTCAAGAACTCCAAGCATAGTACTTTAAGTGAAGATTCTCTTAGTTGATATTTCTGAGGGAAATCGGTGATGAATGTGCAAATTCTGTAGACCTTATGGGAGGTGGTGATATAACCCAAGCAACATGGAATGACATTGGTCAAATTTGTTAGAAGTATTCCAGATCTTCTAAGAAGAGTAGGCATTTCAAGCCGGGAATGTCTTCATCAACGTCCAGTAATGGCATTTTGTGAATGGAGCTCAGTCACATTTTGAAGGATTTTAAAGAGGATATCATAAACAATATGGCTACTCAATTAGACACACTTCAAGCTAAGAAGAAGCATGAGGAAGTTGATGCAATGCTTGAAGAATTCTCTCCATATTGTAGACAGAAGAAAAGAGACTATAGATGTAAGATGGTTGCAAATCTTGAAGTTCCTGATTTCAAGACAATACAAGGAGATGATGAACAAATCTTCTATGTTACTCAAAGAAGGCCAAATTTTCCAAGACAAGGTATGCCTCCTGATCCAATTTCTTTTTCTAGTTATAGTGGAAATTCTTATGCACAAAATAATCAATGGCAACCTCCATATGTTCCAAATTTTGGAAATTATCAAAATTGGTACATAATCCTCAAGGCCAAGGGCAAAATTTTGCATATCAAAATCCACAGTGGTAGAAGCCACAAGGAAATTGGTCTCAATCATAGGGACCATGGCAACCATTCCAAGGGAATTGGCAACCTACTCCTCAATGGAGAGGAGGCCAACAATGGATGAATCAGTCTTCTAGTTATTAGAAACCTCAGCAGCAGTCTCAACAACTGGCAATAATGCCCCCTCCTGCTACTAATATCATTCCACCTAAACCCACTCATCTTCCCACTCAAACCATGCCAAATCCTAATAGCAAACCTCGGTAGCAACAACAAGTTTATTTAATTGATTCTAATCAATACCCAACTCATTCTCTTTCTATAAGTGATATGCACCTTAGATCTGGGACAACTTTGCCTAACTCGTACCCTCTAGTTATACTTGAAATACAAAAGGAAAAGGAAATATCTAGCCTAGCAACCCAAATTCCTTAGAGTCAACAAATACCCCCATTTCCTTAAAGGTTGTAAGCTGAAGAGATTCCTTAGCAAGAGGATATAAATTTTGATATCATTGATCAGCTGAAACACATATGTGTTAAGATTCCATTATTTCAGGCTATTAAAGATGTCCCTATATATGGTAAGGCAATTAAAGAGGCATGTTTAAGAAAACCTGGTAGGAAGAAAAAGGATTTACAAATAGTGCATGTAATGGGTCAACTGGCTGATATTATGCTAGGAAAAGTTTCAATTCCTAAATATTTTTACCCTAGTAGTCCTATTGTAAAAATAGTCATCAATGGCACTCAGATAAAGAATGTGTTAATAGATTTGGGAGTAGCCATCAATGTAATGACAAGAGAAATTATGCAAAAACTTAACATAACCAGTCTCAGGCCTACTCCTATGGTCATGCATCTTGCCGACAGTTCCACAGTTTGGCCTAATGGTATGATTGAAGATGTTGTTGTTACTTTAGACTCCTGGGAATGTCTGACAGATTTTATGATCTTGTCTCCTAAGGCTACATTGGGGGGATATCCGGTTATCTTAGGGAGACCTTGGCTTTCTATAGCCAATGCATATATTGGATGTCGATCAGGGGACATGACTATTTCTGATGGAAATTCTACTAAAACTCTAGCTCTGTATTCACCTGCTTAGCCCCAACTTGATCAAGAACAAGTTGTTTGGCCTAATGTGGGGGAATAACTAGAGGAGGAAATAAACTATGTCAATCATCTTATGATGATTAATAGAGAATCATTCATACGACTCCAGGATGATGTTTTTGTTCTTTCTAAAATCCTAGAAAATCAGTATAATCTCGAGCAGCAGTCGCAGGAGTTAACATCAAGTATTACATCACCATATTTTCCTATAGCCACTGACATATTGCATATGTTGTTGCCGCAGGAAGTCCGCACTTCTTATCTTTCTGAGGTGGCTTAGGTTGATCTTACTGTCAAGGTGGAAGTTGATCCAAATAAATATTTGAATATCAATAATCAACTCATAGAAACTCAAATGCTAACACTGGTTGAATTGCTCAAATTTCATCAACACACTTTTGCGTGGGATTACAAAGATATGCAAGGAATTGATCCTATGATTTATACACACTGTATTTATATCAAAGAAGACTATAGACTACTCAAAAAACCATAGAGAAGAATTAATCACGCATTAAGGGAGATAGTTAAAGAGGAACTACAAAAATTGTTAAATGTTGGATTTATCTATCCTATATCAAATAGTCTGTGGGTGTCGCCTCTAGTCATAGTTCCAAAGAAAGGAGGTAAATGGTGGGTATGTGTAGATTACAGAGCTTTAAAATTGGCAACTAGGAAGGATCATTTCCCATTACCATTTGTGGATCAAGTATTATATTCCTTAGCAGGGAAGCGGTACTTTTCATTCTTGGATGGATTTAGTGGTTACAACCAAATTCAAATTGCTCCCGAGGATCAAGAAAAGACTACATTTACTTGCCCTTGGGGAACATATGCATATTTTGTTCTTCCCTTTGGGTTGTGCAATGCTCCAGCTACTTTTCAGAGAGTAGTGATAAGCATATTTTTAGATATTTCCTAGGATAGCATGGAGATATATATGGATGATTTTACCACTTATGGTTTAGAATTTGAAGAGGCATTGAAGAATTTAAAGAAACTTTTACAGAGGTGTAAAGATTACAATTTATCATTGAACAATGAAAAATGATTTATAATGATGCAGGAAGGCATCATTCTTGGTCATCATATTTCTATAACTGGAATACAAGTTGACCTAGCCGAAATTGAAGTCATTCAAAACCTTCATGTTCCCACAAAGCAAAAGGTTGTCTGAAGTTTCCTTGGTCATGCTAGATATTATAGAAGATTTATTAAGGATTTTAGTAAAATTACAGGACCTTTATATTATCTTTTGACTAAAGATGAGGAGTTTGATTGGACTCATGCAAGCCATGAAGCTTTATCGAAGCTCAAACATGCCTTGACTCAAGCACCAGTACTCAAGGGTCTGAAATAGTCATTTCCTTTTCATATTCATGCAGATGCATCAGATTATGATATAGGAGCAGTTTTGGGGAAAAGATGGACAATTTGGAGAATGCAATTTATTTCATCAGCAAAAACATGTAGGGACCTAAGCTTAATTATACTATCATGGAAAAGGAGATGTTGGCAGTAATATATGCACTTAACAAATTTAGGCATTATATCACAGGATATCAAATCTATGCACATACTATTCATACAACAATCAGATATCTCATGAACAAGCCTTCAATTACAAGAAGATTGGCTCCATGGTTACTATTGATGTAGGAATTTAATATTATAGTTGTTGATAAACTAGGTAAAGCTAATGCAGTTGCAGATTATCTTTCTAAGCTTCAATTACAAGATAATCCTGAAGCTATAAATGATGCCTTCCCAGATGAACATTTGTTCTTGATAAAAGCTCACACTCCTTGGTATTCTGATATTGCAAATTATTTAGCTGCTAATAAGATGCCTTCTCATTTTTCTCCTAAAGAAAGAAGGTTGCTAGTTGAGAAAAGCCTTAAATCTCTCCTAGATTAGTGATTGTTTATTTTATATTGGACCTGACCAAGTGTTAAGAAGGTGTGTTAGAGAGGATGAAACATATGATATTCTTCATGCATGCCAAGATGAGCCATGTGGAGGACATTTTGTTGCTAAAAGAATAACACTTAAGATCCTTAACATAGGATATTATTGGCCAGCTTTGTATAAAGATGCAACTCAATATACTAAAAAATGTGACAGATACCAACGAATGGGTAGGCCTACCAAATATGATCAAATGCCATTGTATCCCCAAATATTGGTTGCATCATTTGACAAATGGGGATTGGATTTTGTTGGACCAATTGATCATCCTTCCAATGGTAAATCCTATTTTCTAGTATGCACTGATTATGTTACAAAATGGGTGGAAGCAAGAGCAAAGACACATGCAAGAGATAATAAGGTAGCTGAATTTCTCTACGAGGAAATATTTACCAGATATGCAGTACCAAGAGAGATTGTTTCAAATCAAGGACCACAATTTACTTCCACATTAATTGCAGCATTAGTTAATGAATATAATATCAGACACAGGAAGTCTACTCCATACCATCCTCAGGCAAATGGTCATGTAGAGGTTACAAATAGGGATTTAGAGGCTATTCTTACCAAGATGGTAACTCTCCATAAGAAAGATTGGTCAAATAGACTTTCTGAATCCATTGGGCATACAGAACAACGTGGAAGACAACAACTAGTTTTACACCTTTTGAAATGGTTTATGGAAAAACAGTCATGATTCCAATTGAGTTTGAGCATAAAACTCTTAGGACGGCTCTGCAATTGGATATGACTCTCTCTGAAGCACAAAAAGACTGCATCATGCAATTGAATGCTCTAGATGAGTTGAGAAAGATGGTTGTACATCATAAAGAAATTATTCAACATCAATGAGCTAAATTGCATGATAAATATATCAAGGAGAGAAAATTTAAATCTAAAGACTAGGCATTGTTATATGATTCCAGATATAAGGATACAATGGGGAAGCTAGAGACACGTTGGTTGGTCCCATATGAGATTGATGAAGTTTTTCAAAATGGAGCAATTCGGTTGACAATAATAGATCTAGTCAGATTCAAACTTTTGGCCAATGGTCATCGACTATGCCTTTATCATAAGCCTACAACAAAAGAAGAGTTCTTGCAACAGTTTGAAAACCAAGTGCAGACCACAGTTCATGAAGCCTCTGCAGGGAACCTTCTTGCCACAGTTCCTATAGCCTTTGAAAGGGACCTTCTTGGTCTCGAGTCTTAAAATTCCTCATGCATGCATTCATAATAACCATTTCCATACTTTATGGAAATTTTCTTCTCCGCTAATAATTTTCTCATCCACCTCATCTCATTTCATTTCTATTTCTATCATATCATTCACTTCATGTCACCTCATCTCATATTGTGAATAGCTAATCATTTTATTGCAGCATTAATTAGTACGATTGCAGGTATGTGTATCATTTATTTTTCTTTTAATTATGCAATTATTCTTTCATTATGATTATTACCTGATATGATTCACATAATCCGCATACCCTTCCCTTTGTCCTTGTTCACATGTGTGGACACATGTCATCTTAAGTTGGGGGAGGGGGGGTGTTTTATGGTTCTATTTACGACTATGTAATTATGTGTCCTTTCCCATGATGTGTTTTAAATTTTCTTGACATCATTTTTTAATGTGAAAGCCTATAGCACGAGTGAGTATACCTTTCCTGCAACCATAGTTGATGAAAGGTACTGAAGAATAAATAAAAGATTACAGAGCATGAATTTTCAATTTTGCATGATATTTCAGTCTTCCATTTTGTTGTGGTGATTATTTTTTAATGTCAAGTTAGCCATGGGAAGAACCCTTATTCGTCATGAGCCTGTGATTTATGACACCTTGCTGCAGGACAACCAATGTGAACACTATTTCTGGACCTATGGGTGGATTGACTATATTTTACAATTGATAGATGTTAATGAGGATATTGCGTAGGAATTTATGTGCACATTCAGTGAAGGGGAGGCTTCTGTCAAAGGGTTACGGGTCATAGCCACAGAGAAACGAATAGCCAAAGTCACCAGGTTTCCGCAGGATGGAGAACTATTTCCTAAGGAAAAAGATGCAATAAGTGCAAGGGAAGAGTTTACTCACCCAGCTGATGGACCTCTGAGTATTAACCTTTCAATCAATAACATATGTAGGATATCAAAACAATCTAATCATCATGATCTCATCATTGTCTAACTCGGTAATAGTTGCCCATTGAATAACTTATTTTTCCCTTTATCCATCATATTCTATTTGTGTCTTTTACCGACATCTTTATACTCATCAAATCATACTTCTCAAGATATGGCAACATCATACTGAATTAGAAAATCAATTTTTTGACATCAATCTCAAAATAACCAAATTAAGACAGTAAACATCCTTAATCAGTTTTATCCATAATCATCAACAACCTTCTCAATATCCTTATTGAAATGCCAACAATCTCCCCTTGTCTATTATAATGCCAAATGCCAACACTTATCTCTATTAATGCAAAGGAAACATAGAGGGGTAGTAACCATTCAGTTAGTCCTCATGGATTATGTTACTACTTATCAAGTTGCCATTAGTTTTATGTTCAATGTTATTCTATATACTCTAGTCGGTTATCTCTACCGAGATATTCAGTCGGTATGCACAGTCTAGTCGGTTATAGAAGAAAGTAGTCTCAAAGCATAGTATACACCGAACTATCTACCAAGTATCATTCCATGTCTACTGAGTAGCAAAGATGACACACTAAGTTGATATAAACCGAGTGAAATGTGTCACCAGATTCATTGAACCTGTACATACATATGGAAATGTGTTACAAGATCGAGGAACATCTAACCATTATCACATTGGAAATTGCACTTAAAGATTGTGTATGATTTTGAGGTCATCTAGCCAATGAAATATTTTACATGGTTATTCATTCGATAAAACATGTTTGTAAGATCGAAGCAATGAATGGATCACTGACATAAGATATCTATTCATACAACATGGATTAAGATTAGAAATACACATGTAGCATGACAAAAAGGAAGATATAGAAATATATGAAGCAAGACATGTGAAAGCACTAAGTGTTATGACTGTTACAGAGACATAGAGGTCACCGAGAAGGATTTCAGAGAACAGTCAAAGAACAGAGTAAATAGAAGGGTTTACCAAGTTACTATATGGGTTACCAAGGTATGCTATAAGCAAGGTAATCTTATTCTGAGCACATAGAATCTGCTATAACATTTCAAATGTAAAGTTGCAGATATTTGTAATGATTTTATTGTAATATTTTGAAGTTGTAAGAGAAACCTTTAACATGGTAAAAGACTCTAATCAAGTCTATAAATTGTAAAGCCTCTAACTAGGTGCAACATTTAGTTTAAGTGTTGTAAAATCCTTTAGCAAGGTAGATCTAACAGATCTTGATACTCCTAACAGGGTAAGATATCAAAAATAGCTAAACATGTAGCTCTAACCGAGCAACCTTTATTGTTGCAATAGTGAAGTTGTGGGTGCCATCCCCACTGCAGTTTTTCTCTCTAACCAAGAGTTTTTGCGTAACCAAAATATATGTGTTATGGAGTGAATCATGTATGATTGTTATCTATTTGTTTTAGCTTTATATTATGTTACTGCACTATTCAGTTCATGCATAACAGTAAAGTTATTGTTGAAGAAAAGTTTTGAAGTACTGATTCACCCCTCCCCTCTCAGTACATTAGCTTTCCATATTGGGCCTAACAATTGGTATCAGAGCTTCAATCTTGGAAAAGGGTTTAGCTACCTAAAGAGAAAGATCTTATCAATGGAAGACTATAAACAATCTCGGAGGATTGTGTATCTGCAAGAAGAGATGGATCATGCTAATCAAGTGATTGCAGACATGCAAAGACAAATGCAAAAATCTCTGAAAGTGAGAAGAAGATTATCTGATGATTTGCAGGACTCTCAAGAGTTAGTGAAACAAATTGAGACATCATCTGAGAATAGTATGTCTGAAGAAACTAAAGAATTGATTGGAGTATTGAAAGAAAAGAACAAGGCACTGGCTGATCAACTAAAAGCAATGAAGAGAACATGAACATTTCAGCACACAGATGACTGAAAATCTAGATGCATTAAGGACAGCTGAGGATAAAGTAAGAGATCTAGAAAGAGAGAAACAACAACTCAAAGTCTTAGTATCTGATAAGAATGATGAAATCACAAGGATGACTAGAATTCAACAAAACCTGTCAGATCAACTAGGTTATGCACATCATGAAGCAAATCTGAAAGATGATGAGAATCAAGCATTGAAACTTGAAGTATCAAGGTTGACCAATGAACTTGAAATAGAGAAGAAATCCAAAGAAACACTAAAGAAGATTCATGAAGCATCAAAGATGTTGGATGAGAAATTGAATACAAGAAGACCCAACAAAGATGCAGGACTCGGTTATAAAGGAAAAGACTCTACCAAGAAGGGAATTCATACTACCAAGAGAGGAGAATCATCAAAGCAAGCTGGAATCAAGAATAATATCAAAGGAAAGAAGCATATTTGCAACTACTGTGGAAATCAAGGTCACACTGCCAACATGTGCCAAATCAGAAAAGGTAAGCAACCGAATGTCACTAAGTCCAATGGTTATTGTTACAACTGCAATAGATATGGTCACACATCTAATCAATGTAGGACAAAGTCTGTTAATAATTATCAGAAGGCAAAATTCAAAGGGTTTTGTAAAAACTACAATAAATATGGACATAGTACTGAGAAGTGTTGGTTTAAGCAAAAGAACTATATGTGGTCTGCACACCGAGCAAATGCTAGAGGTTACCAAACTCACACAAATCTTTACCGACAGTATTATGTAGTACCATGGGATTAAAATACAAGGATATGGTGTGAATGTTGTGGAAGATATGGACATATAAGTGCCAACTATTTTATAAGGTTTGGAATGAACAACCGAAGATCATGGAGAAATCCTGGTATGGCATGTTTTCATTGTCACAAAGTTGGACACTTGGCTGGAGATTGCAAAGATCAACCTAGAAAAGACACTGAGGAAATAAAAGAAAAATTAAAGATGATTTGGAAAAAGAAGGAAATTATGTCAATTGATGAAAGCACCTTACCTACTGAGTTAGGTGCACCTATTCCAAATTAATCGGTAAAGGTATGAAGGGACTGCATTCTGTCAAGGTTAAATCTTAACAGTTCCTACTTTATTATGTACTTAATTCAAAATCTGCATAGTAAAATATGTATTAGTAAGTTTGAAATTCTATCAAAGTCTTTTGGAGCACTTTACAGGAAACCTGTCAAATCGGTGAATACAGGAAACCTGTCAAGTCGGTAAATGAAGGAAGTTTGGTTACTCGGTTAAAGCAAAAAAAAGGGGGGAAGAAAGTTTAGTGGAACCGAGTACATTTAAAGTTTTTGACCTAACCCACACGGAGCGTGATAAGGCATATTATGTACTTAAAGTATTTTCGCGGTCATTTTTACTTACCAAGTTTTTGAGAGAGTAGAGCAAAGTGATTAAAAGGTGATCAAACCTCCCACAAATCAAATTCAATGTATTTACATCAATCTCAACGCATTGTTAAGTTGGTTTACCGATCTTATCAAGTTGCTATTATTTGCTAAGTGTGAAGCGTCTGCCATTTCAAATCCTGAAACCCTAAGGATCTTTTGTTAGTTTTTATCTAAAATCTACAAATGGCACCTAAGATCCAAGATCCCATTGTTGTCAAGAATGTTGAAAATCCCTCACTAAAATACTCTTTGACTCCCAAAGTTGCATCTGAACTGGATGACAAAACCACATTTTCACTCATCCCAGATAGAGTTTTACTAGTCGAGGATGTGAGATTCTTCACCAAATGTCGTGTTGAAGAACTAGGTCATGTTGAAATCAAAGACACCTATGATGAATTATGCATAGATGGTAAATTGAATAACAAGTATGAGCACATTAAGATCAAGGGATTAACTGAAGCCCTAACCTATCCCTATGTGTTCAAACCCCAGTAAGTCAAGTTTGTTCTGAGCAGAGTTCGCAATGATTTCATGTGGCTAGAAGAGCAACCATTTCAGATTACCAAGGAAATCATTCATCTGATTATCGGTTACCCTATTTATGATCATGCCCGAGCTCAAAAGATGATATCATAGAAGGAATTGATCAGTTTAACCAAAGTAGAATCAGATTGCAGAGGATTGAAATTGAACAATGTCACTGATGCAGAACTAAAATTTGCCATTAGAGTAATAGGTTACTGCTTCTTCCAATCGGCAAGGGAAAACAGTGTACCCTATGCAGTAGTAGACCTAGCATACAAAATTGTGAAAAAGGGAATGAAAATTTATCTTTGTGAGATGTTGCTAAAAAACCTATTTGAGAATTTGAACACCATCAAGAAGCTGAAGAAGAACAACTTGGCTAATACACTAAAGTTTGGATCACTACTTGTATGCATGTTTTTCTATTTTGAAAAATTCTTTCCATCAGTCGGTAAAGTTGTTTGGGAACTACACCGACCAATCACCCATCAGATCAATGACTTCATTAAGAAGTTAGGTGATAATTTCAATGATATTATGGATGATTACTTCAGTAAGTTCCAAGAGAAAATGCATAACATGTATAGAATTCCACCTCAGCTAGTGGAGAAATACAAAACTGACATATGTTTTGAAGTAGACACTGATTATTGTTATGTGAATGTTGTGGAACCGAGAACTCAATCTTTGTCACTGATGGGTTACGAGATTGATTTTGACATCACACAATAGGAAATTGATGCATTTCTTACATTGCCAAGACATGCTACCGAGCTGAGGTATGGAACCTATGAAGAAGTGAAGGAAAAAGTAAAAATGAGCATTGTAGTACCCAAAGCTACAAGAAAGGCAACAAAGATGATAAAGGCATTATCAGAGAAATTCAGAGAAGACTCTTCCTCCACACCTATCAAAGGCACTTTAGCCATTACCGAAGAGGAATCTGAAGCCCAAGAGGTAGCTATAACATTGAGCACCGAATTGCCTAAGGGAAAAGTGTTGAAAAGAAAGAAACAAGACACATCAAAGGCCTCACCGACTCCACCAGCAAAGCGACCTAACACTAAAGCATTTGTAGCTTCACCGAGTAAGAAAGCAAAGAGTGTTACTATTCCTAAGATAACAAAGACCTACAAGAAATCTACTCAAAGACTCATTTTGGCAAAAGAGTCTAGCGACATCGAATCTGAGGATGCTAGCAAATTTTAGATTGTCAAGAGCAAGAAGGTAAAAGTACATAGTGTTGAAAATTTATGTGCTAATCTGAAAGAATATGGTGGATTTGGAGGATTTAGATATGTTAAGTATGAAACCAGGAATAATGATGAAAAGAGACAAATTGAAGAAGCTGTCATCTGCACACTTCTAAAATTCTGGTTGGCTCCATTGGAACTATCTAAGTCACTTCCAAATGAATTATATTTACATATTGACAATAGGTGGAAGTATGCAATGGACTCAGAGAAATAGATCAGAGAAAGAAGTCTGGTACATCTCTTTCCTGACATGTCAGTAGCTGAAATAAAGGAACATCTGACAACCTACAACTCAAAGTTTCTCATCAAACAAAGATCCTTAAAACTGATGAATGGGCTATATATTGAAGTGGAAAATGAGACAAAAGCACAGTGGCAGGAAATCTTTAAAATCAAGGATGCTGGTGAGCAAGCTACAGTTGAAATTATTGATGTCACCGAGAAAGATCCTGATGTTACTGAGTGAGACCCTACTGACAACATTCAAATAGATGAAGATATCATGGATACAGAGGCACCGGAATAGGAAATGATAGAAGGCAATGCATATGCAAAACTTGTATCTAGTGAATCAGTCTTGGAACAAGTTCAGCCTTATCCATCGGTCAATCAACCTGTCTCAACCGAAACCCCTCAGGATACGGATCAAGGCACCGAAGGTCACAAGTCTATAGTAGGAGAAGGTACTACTCAAGAACAAACATCTCAAGCACCTTCTAGCATTGAAAATGTTGAAACTAAGACACTGAGTACCAAGACACCAAAGGACTCTACAGAGGCTAAAGAAACTGACCAAAGTGTTGCCTCTACCGAGCAACCTACCGAGGGTCATCAAGCCTCACAAGCCATTGTCTTAGTTCCATCGGTGAAAGGTAAAGAAAAGAAGATGAAAAAGCATAGTTTCAAAGTTGATTTGTCAAAAATAATAGTGTTGCCCAATGTAGACATATCAAAATTAAAGGGGAAAGCACTCATTGATTTCAATGAACTATGCAAAGAAAAGGCCGAACAAGAGAAGCAAATAGCGATTCAAAAGAAAAATAAAGTACTTCAGAAGGTAAAAGCACTCTTAATAGATATGCTACCTGAAGCTACAGTGTCAACAGATGCAACCATCCACATTCAACTGGATGAACTCCTAACAAAGATAGAGACATCTGGAGTAGATGCATCGGAATATTTGAGCAAGCTAAAAGACAAAGAGCTCACTGCAAAAATGATAGAAGAGGTACAGAAAGCTATAGCTATTGGCAAAGTTAAACTTGTCAAATTTATTGTTGAGTTGACTCCTCAACTCAAGCACATTCTTTATTTATTTCAGAAACTCTGTACATTTTCTTTATTCATTAAAGACATCAAAAATAAAATAAAAGCAATTGAGAAAGAGATCACCGATCTCTCAAATAAGTTGACCACAGAGCCAAATTCAGTTCAGAGTTTCTATACAAAGCTACAACAGCTCATGGCTCAACAATTAGACCTCAGAAATGAAGAACACAAGATCAGGATGGATATAATGACACTTCAGACATTATTCCTTCCTCATCTTTCATCCATCGAAGAACAGATCAACCGAGCCACATACTTGTCTACTACACTAGAGGGAAGCACTCTAGATGGCTTAATATCGTTATTGGCTGATATTCAAGCGCAGAATTCTTTAATGGACAGTGTAAAGGATGCACTCTCTGTCGCTCTCACCAAAGCACGAACCAAGTATGAATCCATTTTTGACCAGTTGCCACGACTGAATGGTAATTAAGTCTTGATGTTTGTCAAAAAGGGGGAGTGATACAGTATTAAGGGAGTGATATAGTATTCAAAGTATCAAACAAAAGGAGTGTACTATATAGGGGGAGTATACCGAGCAGAGTGAGCAGAGTATCCAAGAGCAGAGTATCGAGTAGTAAATAGAATAGTAAGCAAAGAACAAGTGCAGCACATAGAACATTAATCACTGAGAATGTAAAATCAAGAGTTTTGTATAGTATATCGATAAGGGAAGTATATCTGGATTTACTATTTCATTGACTATTGTATATACTATTAGTATAGTCAAATTTTGCAAGTATATAGATTATTGAGTTATAACTTTGAAAGTAGTTTTTGTCAAACATCTCAACTAATGTCAAAAGGGGAGATTGTTACTACTTATCAAGTTTCCATTAGTTTTATGTTCAAAGTTATTCTATATACTCTAGTCGGTTATCTCTACCGAGATATTCAGTCGATATGCATAGTCCAGTCGGTTATAGAAGAAAGTAGTCTCAAAGCGCAGTATACACCAAGATGTCTACCGAGTATCATTCCATGTCTACCGAGAAGAAAAGATGACACACCGAGTTGATATACACCAAGTGAAACATGTTACCAGATTCATTGAACCTAGACATACATATGGAAACGTGTTACAAGATCAAGGAACATCTAACCGTTATCACATTGGAAATTGCACTTAAAGATTGTGTATGATTTTGAGGTCATCTAACCAATGAAATATTTTGCATGGTTATTCATTCGATAAAACATGTTTGTAAGATCAAGGCAATGAATGGATCACCGACATAAGATATCTATTTATACAACATGGATTAAGATCAGAAATATACATGTAGCATGACAGAAAAGAAGATATACAAATATATGAAGCAAGACATGTGAAAGCACTAAGTGTTATGACTATTACAGAGACATAGAGGTCACCGAGAAGGATTTTAGAGAATAGTCAAAGAACAAAGTAAACAGAAGGGTTTACCAAGTTACTATATGGGTTACCGAGGTATGCTATAAGCAAGGTAATCTTATTCTGAGCACATAGAATCTACTATAACATTTCAGATGTAAAGTTGCAGATATTTGTAATGATTTTATTGTAATATTTTGAAGTTGTAAGAGAAACCTTTAACAGGGTAAAATACTCTAATCAAGTCTATAAATTGTAAAGCCTCTAACCAGGTGCAACATTTAGTTTAAGTGTTGTAAAATCCTTTAGCAAGGTAGATCTAACAGATCTTGATACTCCTAACAAGATAAGCTATCAGAAATAGCTAAACAAGTAGCTCTAACGAGCAACCTTTATTATTGCAGTAGTGAAGTTGTGGGTGCCATCCACACCGTAGTTTTTCTCTCTAACCAAGAGTTTCTGTGTAACCAAAATATATGTGTTATGGAGTGAATCATGTATGATTGTTATCTATTTGTTTTAGCTTTATATTATGTTACTCCACTATTCAGTTTATGCATAATAGTAAAGTTATTGTTGAAGAAAAGTTTTGAAGTACTGATTCACCCCTCCCCTCTCAGTACATTAGCTTTCCATATTGGGCCTAAAAGATTAATCAAACTTTTGGTAGAACGGTCTCTTAGACATGTCTCACAGATGTCATGGGGAGAGTTTGAGGATATTGAGCAATTTGTGAAGAAGATGTTCCTATTGTAGAAGAAATAGAATTTCAAGAGGAGAATATGGGATAATCCTCGTCTCCTAGGGTTTTTGCAGCAGCCAAACCTCCTATTGCCAAAGAAGCTTTTCCTAATGTGGAAGCAATAGTAGTTGAGCCAAATATTGAGCAGCCCTCCACTCAAACTCAAAGTGGAGCTACATCTTCTAAAAGGAAAGGTAAAGAAAAAGAAAAAGATGATGCAAGGGAAGAAACCATAGAATGGCCTCAAGAAGCGCAAGTTTCTCCTGTAGCTAAAAAGAAAAAGATGAAGGAGAACTTTCCTATAGTAGAACCTCCTCTAGCGACTCAAGAAATGCCATTAAGAAGGAGTCATCAGGTTAAATGAAGAACTCAAGAAACAGGAGATGTGAGTGAAGTCATTTCTCTGGAAACGTCACAATTAGGGCACAAAAGTAAGAAAGAGGGTAAGCTGTAGGAAGAACATGAAGTCGAAAGCCTATCAATTTTATCCCAAGTAGCATAGCAGTTTGAAGAATCAGGTGATAAGACCTCGAGCCCTCAGGTAACTACTCACAGGCTCCCTTCAAGTCTCACTAGCTTATTCATTGCACTCACATTTTAAAGACAATGGGAGATAGAAAAGGCTAGGCTATAGGGGATAACTAATAAGTAATAGAAAGAAATTGAAAAGAGGGATAACCAAATTGTTGAGTTACAAACCAAAGTAGATACTATATCAAACATGGTTCCTGAGTTAATGCATTGTAGGGCTCCACCGAGAGTTTGTGCTTTATATTTGAAGGAGCAGTATCTATGTTTTAAACTCAACCACATTGTTAGGTATCTTATCCCTTCTTTGAATACTCTGCAGGAGTTTTATAGTGTTTACCAAAACTCTCCTACAGCTGTTAAGAATTTGTTATGTGAATTTTATTTTCATAATTATTTTATCTCTTCTGACAATGAATGGAATCGCGTGTTGTACATTGGTGATATTCAGTTAAAAGCATTGATGTCCTAGATACATAATGAAATTAGTATGGGAATACAGGATAGAATGCATAGGGACTTGGAGCTTGATTTCCCACTATGACTCAAAGATAAGGCTAAAAACCCACAGCATGTGTACTATGACTGGAAAAAGTTGTTGGCTAGACCTAATGTCAGAAGTTAATTTTTACCATTGAGAGAGGAAGTATTTCAGGAGTATGAAAATTTGGTTAGAACTGAGAATAAAGATACAATTGAATGTTTGGCTCAGCATTGGAATAGTCTCCCAGATGACCTAAAGCAAGGTGAACCCCATTCATTTCCCAATTATCATGTAGCCACACAAAGAGCTCCCAAGTATATCCACTTGGGCAGGACAAAAAACAATAATTGGCTACCTTTGATATTTCAGCCACCTATCCTTATGTGGCCAAGCAAGACATTAAGTTGGGGGGCAAATGATGAACCGAAATAATATCTCTTTTATTTCTATGACTGATAAGTTTTTCCTATGTTTTAAGTTGCATATTGGGACAGTGTTTGAGTCATGTGATGTATTAAATTTTGACTATGTGCATTCTGAATGATAGCTAAACCCATCGAACCATGTATTGTTTTGACTTAATATTCTTGTAGCCATGTGGATTATTATAGGTAATATCATGTGTGGATGTATAAATGTTGTGATTAATGGAAATAGATATATATGTATTCTTGTATGTTTTAACCTTTAAATGTAGGAGTAAATAAGTTATTGTAGAAGCAGTTGTTTTAAGCCAGATGGAGAATAATGTCATGAAAGCAATTGGAGATATTTCGTGGCGGTTAAACATTTAAAATAATAGAGAAGATGGTGTGCAAAATAATCAACAAAGGAATAGTGAGGCGATACCAGATTCATTTATGTTTGTCTCCAACAAGCATCAATCTAGTAAACATCACCATGCTATATTCTCAGTTGCGGTTTAGTTAGGTTCCACATTTTTTGTGGATTAACTTCTTCTCCATGCAATCATAAATGTTTCTGCCTAATTTCATGGGCATGATCAAGTAGTAGGAAGTTTGTTATAACTTTCTTATAAATAAAGACTTGCACCTCTTCTCAGAGGTTAGACAACGTTTTCTAGAATTAGAAGCATTTCTCTTATCTCATGCATCGTATCAACTTTTGGAAATAATAAATAAAAGCTATGTTATTCTGAGTATATAGAATCATCTTTGAAGTATGGATACACTCATCCAAGGGGGCCCACTTGGTGAGCATTATTGTGTGTTTGTTATATTAAGTTTCCTTTCTGTTGCAGTAGATATTCTAGCGACTAATTGTTCCTGCAGCCACTGGAACCAGATCCTGTGACTGTTCCTACAGCCAAAGCAGATAGAGTAATTCCTGTTTGTTAGCTCTAAACTTAGTTAATAGTTATTTATTTATAATATTTTTTTAATGTTAAGATTTCTCGTAGCCATTCAGTTGTCATATTTTTGCTTGTTTATTTTAGATAGACTTAGTTGCTATAATAGTGCAGAATGACTATCATAGGAACTTAGTGCATATACAATGCAGACCCATTTCAAGTAATACATCCCTGGGTTGACAAGTAAATGAAACTATGTCATGGAAATTAAAGCTACTCAAAATGGATGACCAATCTTTGGGTTAAGAATTTAGTTCTAGTTATTGTTCTTATTGGCTAGGCAAACAAAAGACAAGTTGAGGAGGGACACTACATATAACACTCTACTAATAGTCTTAAACACATGCATTGTGAAGTATAAATTTTTGTGGATGAACACAAATAATAATCAGGCCCAAAAACATTATAACACATCCTCCAAAGTAAAAAAAATTGATTAGGATTAAGGAAACAAGGTTGTCAGCCCAACATCAACAACTTCACTGAAATTGTTAATTGTACACCTTTGTGCCACTTAGGAAGAGACCAAGAAAACCATGTGGATAAATATATGATCATTGTGGCCTATGAACAATATCCCTACAAGATTTTTATGAAGTATCTAATCTGTGTGTGTAGGCGCATGAAGAGAAACCTATTGAACTAATGAAAATAGAGCATCTTGAGCTTACTATACCACTTCAATACTTGAAATTTGTGATATACCAAATCATATAAAACTTGCATGGATTAACCTTTAAGCCTTATAGAACATGTCCTCAAATCTGCATACTCATATCAACCAATCCAGAGGAATATGAAACATTTTGGTAAGCTTTTGAGGCACTTTACTTTGTTTTAGTACAATTTGGAGAACATTGAATCCCAGATTTTATTGTAGAATATGTTATGACATAAAAATATGTAAATAACCTCCTTTGTGACTAACAATATTAACTCTATAACTACAAGGCCAAATATTGTAATTTGAAGGAATGCATACCAAAATATAAAGACTTTGTCTTTAGGAGACGTATTGTTTATGCCTATGAATAGAGACTCAATTGACATTTGTCTAACTCCTTGAAACATGTAGAAACCAATCTATGTAATTGTATTTCTCATTTAAGGCATGGAAAATGTGCTACTAACTTAACCATGGTGCAACATACCATACTTTCAAACTATCTCACTATCATCTTATGTCATGATTACATTTGCTCGGTCTTCCGAACTATCTTACTATAATCAAATATAGTTATTCCATGTCTTAATTTATGTCACACCATCTCTCTCAATCATTCTAGTCCCAAACAATTTTTATACCTCTTTATGTAGTGCCCCTCCTGGATTCATCTCTTCTTTTGATTTCCAGATAGACCTAGTTAGACTTATTGATGGTATCTTGATCGATACTTATGTCTCTATTTATGTTTTTTATGCTTATGGTGGATGTTTTGATTTCTATATATGACTCTTCTACCATCTTAGATGGTATCATTGATGCTAGGACTCTATGTGGATTTATGATTACTCGATATGACTTATTATGTTTTGGAGATTCATATGGTTGATGATGTTAGACATGCTTTATGACATATGTTACTTGATGGTTTTTATGGATGTTAGTACATAGTATCACCTTGATGGATTGATTTATATGATTCATGGATTTTATATGTGATCATTGATCATGTGGATTATTTGATTTATGATGACACTAACCCTATTTCATGATGATGATTCTATGTGGTGTTTTTGTATTATATTGTGTGACTGCCTTCGTGAGTAGAGACGATGCCATATCACTCATTGCAAGAAGGATATGTCATATTGTGATGTATATGTATTGTACATGTCGTGTTGGTCTTTGATGCAGGTTTGTAGGTACCAGGTATTGACTCCACCTGGCCCCACAGGTCTGAGCATGTCTTCATCCCAATGGCAAGTTGTTAGAGATGACATAGTCTCCCTCACACACTCTAGGTCTAACTTGTGCACCTTGTCGATTGTGCCACGGCGTAAGTTGAGGTTAGGGTATTGGGTGGAGTCCTTTCCTTTGGTGCAAGATGTTTAGAGTCGCTGGTTATTTATTAAGTGATGTGAGATTATTTGATTATGTCATATTTATCTTTTATAGTTATTTAATTTAATTAATTATTGGATTTAAGGACTAATTGGGGTTTAATTATCTATGGTTTATTTATTGATTTGATTGGATATTTGATTACTGTTTATTTAATTTAATTTAATTGATTTAATTTATTGTTTATTTATTTAATTGATGTTCATTTACTTTTATTTATTGAATTTTTATTGAATTGGTATTTAATGAGATTTATATTTATTTTATTTTTATTTGATGGCTTTTATTAATTATATTTATTTATAACTATTTGTTATGAGTAAGTGATGAATTATTATTTGTGGATTATTAGTTATTGGGTGGATAAATGATTCTATCTTTGTTTGTTGTGTTTATTGGGATTATGATTTTTATGTTTTATTTAATTTAATATATTATACTTAGCCACCTATTTTATTGGTTCAATGCAAATGGTAGGTAAATAATATATACATACATACATACATACATACATAAATACATACACGCATACATACATACATACATGCATATATATACATACATACATACATACATAAATACATACACGCATACATACATATACATATACATATACATATATGTATACATATGTATATATACACATATATATACACACACATATATATATACATATATATATACATATACATATATATATATATATATATATATGTATGTATGTATATGTATGTATATGTGTGTGTGTGTTTGTGTGTGTGTGTGTGTGTGTGTGTGTTTGTGTATACATATATATGTGTATTTATATACATATATAGTCTTGAATTGGGTATAGGGTAGGTATAATATATGGTTTATATAATTTTCTAATTGGTTGGCCTTACACTATAGTTTTATGTTTAATTTTTATTTATTTGGCTTTCTGCAATTTTTGTCGGGTTGAACATCTGACAACTTTTTGGAATTGGTTTTTGGATTTGGATACAATTTGAGGATTGGATTGAATCTTTGGATTGTTGAGGAATTTCCTACTTCATATTTTCAACAAATTTTGGATTGTGATTGCAGGTCGGTTTGACTTTCTCTTTTGAATTTTTGGTTTTTGAAATGATTGTATTCTTCGTGTTTGTGAAATTGTTGATTGATATTGTTTGAAATGATTTGGGGAAATTTGGGATTGAGATTTGCAGAATTTAGCTTGTTTATTGAAAAGGAAAAATTGATTGGGGAATTTGAAATTCAATGGTTTAATTTTTTGAGTTTTATTGCCAGAAATTCTTCTCTCTGCAAATGTTTGTGTATTCAATCTTGATTCTTGAAGATATTGGTTTGAATTTAGTGAGTTGTTTATTCTTTGTATTGTCTCCCTTGAGATTCCTTTTGGTTTTAGAGTTGATTTGGTGGTTTATGCCTATATGTGGTTGTCGAGAGATCTTTGCAACCCATTGTGACTACAATTTTGAAAGTGCAGACCCTTCTGAGTGTATGAAAAGGTTGCATTTGAACCTTGCAATTCTTGTACAGGCTTCTATGTGTGGTATGCAGTATTCTTTCTCATTCTCCCTTGCTACTTTGTCTTCTATGTCTCAAATTAGACAATGTGAAAGATAGAATTTCTTATGCAACTTTTGACGGTGAGTATCTTATGATGTATCTGGTTTTCCCTATTGTAAATTGAACCTTCCAATCCCTCTAAGTCAATTTTGAGTCCCCTTTTAGACCCCTGTGTAGACCTGTGCAAGTTCCTTTTCCCTAAATGTCACTTTTGCTTGTTTCTGGGAATTCTGACCAAAAGTGCCACTAAATATATGAGGGGCGCTACAAAGTGGACCAATAATTTTATTCTTCATTCCAAGAGTTCCATTCTGGAAACTTGGAGCACTGGAGTGCATACCCAGAAAGTTGAGTCCAAAACTGAGAGAGCTAGGTCATAAACTGAGAGAGATGGCCAATGACCCCAGAATGCTACAAAATGACCCCAAAATTCTATTGAATGGTCTAGAAACACCATTGCATTTACTAGGGGTACTACATTGCATTCCAAGAGTGCTTCTCTGCATTTTGAGAGAGCTAGTCTGCTCTGGGGATCCTAGAAAGTCAGTTTTGAGCCCGACTTAATGTCTTGTTGGGTTTGTGATTTATCCCAGGGCATGTTCTATATATATTGACATTATCATAGTTTCTTTTGATTTTTTTTAATCCTTCATGAATTTTCTTGTGCTCCGGTAAGAGGATTCATGCCTTGCTATTGAGATGTTCATAGGCGATTTGTGGCTCTGGCGAGAGGGAGACACCCCCGTTGTTGAGATTTTGATTATATGACTCTAGTGAGATGTTTTATGCCTCAATATAGAGTATATATATGGTTTTGATTCCTTTTATAGATTGCATTCACGATTGGCTTCTCCCTTGTGATGATTTGGTGAAGGCTCTCTTCTATGTGTATGGATATTTGTGCTCTTTCATGGGCGGATTGTTCTCAGTTTGTTATGATTGTTTCTATGTTATTTGTGAGCCTTCTTGATGTGGTATCATGTTATTTGGATGTATGTTTTATCCTAAGTCCTAGGAGCATGGTTAGGGAGAGTGGGCTTCCATGAGTCTGCCAAGGTCATGAGGAATAGACTGCTAGGATTCCTTGTGTTGTGGAGTCAGAGTCTAGACCATTTGGATAGCTCATTGGAGGTTATTTGTAATGATCAAGTGATAACATAATAAATTAATCATAGGTGAGTTGGGCAGAAGTAAGTTATCTTAATAAGATAAGAAATATGTGTGGGTATTCCCATCTCATGATTGGATTGCTAGTGCAGTCGTGTGAGGTGGAAGATTTGGTAATCAAATAAATTGAACTCCCTTGATTTCCTCAAAGGTTGAGATGATTTTGCATATGTATCATGGATGTTGGGACTGAGTTCTAGGATATCCTTTGGTAGCATAATATGACACTCTCCCCTACATGCGAGTCTTAGTTCCTTGAGTGTCGATTTGATTGATTTCACCTTTGGAGGGTTTCTTCGTGTTTAGCCATGCATTGTGTTTGATCTTGGTTTCTTGATGTTGTCATGTGGTTGTCAAGTTGATTTCCTTGGTTGTTAGGTGTCAGTCTAGGTTTTGAGTGTGAGTTGGAACTTTATGTCATCTCCTAGCACAAGGGGTGGTTCCTATTTGATTCCACATGGTCGGGTGGTTGAATGCCTTCTTCCATTGGGATGTTCTTCATTGGATGCTTGTGTACATGGTTTGGATTCTTGGATTATTCATTATGTGGATACTCTCATGGAGTTGATTTCTATGTGTTGCAAAAAGAAACATTACATCATGATATATTGTATATGTAAAAGATATTATGTATCTTTGCATTATGTAACTGTAAATGAAATTGCACTAGGACATGATGTAGAGGATTAGGAAAAGTAATCATTAATCATTCTTTTATGTAATGAATATTATTTATGTATTGTGATTTTATGAATTCTATGTGGAAAAAGAATGAGCTAGCATATATGTGTTTGTGTTACATTTGCATTCGTGATATGGAATTGTGAATTATAATCCTATGGAATGAATGATGGAAAGAATAGTATGGTTGTCTTGAATATCATTGATTAAATAGGAGTTTTCTAAATGAATGTTTTAATATATCTATGATTATTTATGATAGATGATAGTGGGAGTAGTTAGAAACACTTGTTTAGTAATTTAAAATGAACTTAAGGAAATGCAATGTGATAGAGTTATGCATATGTGTTATCGTTATTCTAGTTACATGGAAAGTAAATGATTAATTTATAATAGAATTATGATGATGTTCTAGATGGATATGTGTTAGGTTAGAATGATGTCAAGTAGTGACGTTGAGATGCCCTAGGGAATGGCTATGTTTGCATGAGTTACTTGGTGATATGTTGATGTTTAAATATTTTTATTTCGCTTGCTTAATATAGCTATATGGTTATATTCATGTTGAACTATGTGATCTTGTTAATAGTTAGTGTTGGATTTAATGTATGTTAATGATAACATAGTAGTAATGAATATTTTTTAAATAAAAATTATCTCCATTTGTTAGTATATTTTGGATTATTTTCTCTAGTGTATTTTGGTGAGATTACACTTCAACTACACCAGCCCATCTCTATACAAATATGATAGGTTGACAAAAATAGTAGGCTAATAAAAATGACAACATATTGCACATATTGCAACATCTTGTGAAGACTATCATATTAATAGACAGAAGATAAATCTGTATTTTCCACTAAATAATGGAGTTGCAAAAGGAATGAATATGACACTAATGGACAAGGCTAGGAGTATGTTGAGTGGTGTTGGTCTAGAAAAAAAAAATTGTGTTTAATCTATTTCCACTACTTTCTACCTAATTAACATGTCTCCTACATGAGTTCTTGTTGATAAAATGCCTATTGGAGCATTATCGAGTCATAAGCCTTCATTGAGACATGTCAGAGTTTTTGGTTGTGAGACATATGTACATGTGTTAAAAGAGAAGCAAACGAAGTTGAACAAAAAGGCTATAAAATGTATCTTCATTAGGTAGAGTTATGGTGTTAAAGGATACAATCTATAGGACCCTATTACAAAAAATGTAATATATATTTGAGGTCTTTTTTAAGAGAAACTAGCCCTCCTTTTGTTACATTGTAACCAAAACAAACTAAACATGAAGATGTGATTCAATTCTCTCCTACACCTAAGAAAGTTGGAGCAAGACTCTTAGATAGACAAGAAGCTAAGGAAAGATCATCTAGCTCTAAATCTTTAGAAGAGGAGGAAGAACATCCAAGTCAGTTTGTTGAAAGGTCTATATAGCATAGACAACCACTTGAAAGGTATTCACTTGATGATTGGAGATGTATTTTTTCTTTGAATACTAACATAGATGAACTTATATCTAAAGAAGAGGCATTAGATATGGATGATAAAAAATCCTAGAAAATTGCTATGGATGAAGAAATGACAACTTTGAAAAAGAATGATATATAAGATCTTGCACCTTTTCTTGTTGGATGAAAACCTATTGGTTGCAAATGGGTGTTTAACAAAAAGATTGGTTCAAATGAAGATATTTAGAAGGATAAATAAGGTTGGTTGCAAAAGGATACTCTCAAGTTGAGGATGTTGATTATGGTGAGATATTTTATCTTGTTACAAAAATGACATCCATTAGATTTTTTCTTTTCTATAGTTGCTTCTTATGATTTATACATTGAGAAAATGGATGTGAAAACTACTTCATGGTGTTTTGGAGGATAATATTTATATGACACAATCAAAGCATTATGTGGTAAAAGGTAAAAGTAATTTGGTTTGTAAATTAAAGAAATGTTTGTATGGCCTCAAACTATATCCTAGGATGTGGTACCACAAATTTGATACATATGTGTTGAGAGTGAGATTTGAGCATTCTAAATTAGATCACTATGTTTATTATGAATCTAGTGGTGATCATTTCCTATACATTTAATTATATGTTGATGATATGTTATTCATTGGTAAAGGGAAACGTATGATTTTATAACTAAAGTCTCATCTTGCTTCTCAATTTTATTTGAAAGATCTTGGTGCAGATAAACACATTCTTGGGATGGAAATTTGAAGAAATAAAGTGAACAAAAGGCTATGGATAGGCCAGACTAACTGTGTGAATCCAGTTTTACAAAGGCTTAGCATGTAAGATTGTAGACCATTATGTGTTCCTTTTATAGTTAGAATGAATTTATCTACTTTAGATTGTCTTGCATCCCCATTAGAGATGATAGACATGAGAAGAGCACCTTACCAAAGTGTGGTTGTAAATTTAATGTATGCAATGATCTACACTTGACCAAACATTGACCAAGAAATGGGAGTTATTTCCATATATATGTCTAATCTTGGTAGATTCTGTAATACCCTAAAAATGGTCACCTAAACCATGGGCCCCTAATCTCGACAACATCACCAAGGTCCTAACAAAAGGCAATTAAATCAACCTTGAGCACCTAATTAATTAATTATTTAATCATTAATGTCAGATGGAAAGTTAATCACTCTATATTAATTAAATATTTAATTAATTAATTAAATCATTCCAAGTAAATCATTTCGATCAATTATCCTATTTATTTAATTTAATATCCTATCATATTTAATTAATAAATAAATTTACCACTTAATCATAAAAAAAGGAATTAATTTACAAAAAAAGGAATTAATTTACAAAGAGAGATTTATCACAAAAAGAGGAATTAATCTATCAAAGAAAGAGTTAAATTGAAAACAAAATAAAAGAATTAAATTGAGAGAAGAAATCAAACTTAAGATATTTCTTTTTCTAAATTGAGATAACTTGAAAATCAAAAAAGCAATTAAATTGAATTAATCATTTTCTCTAAAAATAAAACTTAAAGCTTTTCTTGAGGAAAGAGGTTCAGTTATTTTGAAAAGTCTTTTTCTAAATAAAAATCTTGAACAAATTAAAGGAAAGTGCATGGAATCACCTATTTTTATCTCAAGTGCATGGAATCAACTAAATTTATCTCCAATGCAAACTTGAACTTATAATCTGAATGCATTCACTCAAACTATAATTGGAATCCATCTCAAGATTAATTGAATCTGATCTCTCAATTATTTCAATTATCCTAAATTGTGCTTGTTCTTGAGGAATCTCAACCGCTAATTGTTAATCGATCTTGACCATTGGTCTCTCTTTTGAGTCCCTATAAATTCAGCCTTCATCTCTCATTCAAAACACCCTAGAGATTTATTGTTATTATCCAGTTTTTGCTCTGGAGTCATTGAAAATATTGTGCTTGAGATTATTGCATCTTAGTTTATCTTTTTGCATATTTAGTTTAATTATGAATTCTTGATTTTATCTAGCTTAATATTCATTCATCTAGCTTAATCTTGCATACATTTAGCTTACTCTTGTGCTCATATAGATTAAATCCTTCATCTTGGTGTAGTCTAGTCATTGGTATTGCTTGGGCAAATCTGAGAGCAACTCTATACTGGCATCTTTTAGAAGGCAATAGGTTGATTTGTTATTGTTTTTTATATTCATGATTATGTATGTCTAACCATGCATGCAATGACTTAATTGAAGTGTTGTGCCTTACAGCTTGCAGACTTTATCCACTTTTCACACACACAAATTCCATTGGGATGCAGTTAAAATAATCTATAGATATTTGAAGGGTACCTTATAGTATTCTTTGTGTTATAATGATAAGTTAATAAGAGATGAGTTTCCCTTGATATTCATGGTTATGTGGTTTCATATTAGGTAAGTGATATTGATAGTAGAAGGTCCACCAATTCTTTTGTGTTTACTTTATTTGTTGATGCAATCAGTTGGATGAATAATTTATAGACTATGATTGCTTTGTCCACTACTGAAGTTGAGCACATGGTAGCTACTCATTCTTGTAAATAAACCATTTGTCTTAAGAGACTATTTTATTTTAAATAATTCATTTGTCTTAAGAGACTATGTTCAAATATCGGAATAAAATAAGGTGCAATGATAGTTTATTGTGATAATGAGAGTGCAATCTACCTAGCTAAGAACCCAACTTTTCATGCCAGGACCAAGCACATTGATGTTTAGTAATATTTTTTCAAAGATATAGTCATGGATGGTAGAGTAAAGTTGTTTAAGGTAGAGATTTAAATGAATGTTGCAAATTATTTAATTAAGGTTGTAAGAACAAAGAGGTTCAGATGGTGTTTATAATCTATGAGGCCAATTAAATTATGTTGTAGGTACTCTCTATGCTCTTGCAAGGTGTTTGAAAAGTGGGAGATTGTTAGGAAAATGGTCTCTCAATATTACATCTACATAAGTTTACTATTAGTAAGTTTAAATTTGAGCAAGAATTTGTTTTAATTTTTCTTAAAGCTACAGGTTGGCTAAATAAGCATGTAGATAAATTTATGTTGCAAGATAATGTTTAAATTTAAAGATATTAAAGTTTTCATTTTTGAAAGTTTCAAAGTTAAATTTGAAGACCTAAAAGGCATTTTTGGGCCCAAAAGTGGTCATAATGTAGTCACTTATAGCATGATAGAGAACTTCACAATATTATTTATGCTTCAAACGATTCATTAATCAGACATCCAAATCAAAACTTATGGCCACTGAAAGTTGGGTCTCCTAAAATGGGAAACTTGAAAAATACGTTAGAAACATAAATGAGTTGATAATGGGAGTTGCAGATGTTGGTATATGTTTTGGCACATCATAGAGCATCTTGAATTGGAGATAAGTCAGGTGCCATTCTTTGGGTGGTTTTAGCTCATAGTTTTCTAATACCATTTGACTTTAACTATCATGTTTTCTAAGAGCATGTTTAATTCTTCTAATACCAAAATGACTACCCACTAGTGAATGGGTGCAATAATATTGAGCGAAAAAGGATCGATGATAGGTGAAGATAAATGGGTCCATTTGGATTTCCATGTTCCCATACCTTATCTTGTCTCATGTCATCAACAACACATTGGAATGATTAGATGTCAAAATAATTGGGTTTTAAACCAAATTCATACTTGGCCCATATTTCTAAAATATTCAATGGTGCCTCAAAATTGGTATATGGTAGATGGTCAAAGATCATCTACCATCACTACTAAAAATGTGCTACAATCTATGGATGCCTATGCCGTCTAATTGTTATTTTGATTTGGAGAGATAGGCTGATTTTTGGAAGGTTAATAAAGTATATGGCTATGGTTGTTTAGTAATATGTATACGATAATCCATCTAAATAGAACTATCTTCTCTCCTCTATTTAAAGATAGAGTTTCTCTACATCCACATCAATTGACCTAACTAAATTAACAATGGTTTGAATTGAATATGCAAACCATGCTACATGTAGGAGCATACTAGGAACATTTTGAATTAAATCAATATTTTCTTGCAACAAAATTATTTTTTCATTTATAATTTCTTGGAAGTGACCTTTAACATGTGGAGGAGATGGGGGGTTTTGTTGGGGGGTTTGAGGGGTAGATGAGGTGGGGGATTTTCAAGTGTGAGGTTTTTAGGTAGGGTTAAATATTTTACAAAAAATGTTCTAATAAAAACTAATACTCTAGTAATTCATCCATTGGAATGTAAGGTGAACCGCCTACATTTATAGCTAAAATATAAATAAATAAATACTTTTACATTTCAGAATTTAAACATGCACATGTTAATTTTATCCATTGAAAACTTGCATTTATCTATATAACTAAGTAAAGAAACAAATAAATCATTTTTCAATAGATACAAATTGATGTATACTTTAGTGGATCATTGTGTCATATTGGGGATGTATACATCAAGTCATAACATGGACATGATCTTGAATCTTCCTAGTAGGCATAGACCTAGGATCATTTACCCTCTATTTTTATTGATCACTTTGAGGCTTCTCTTGTGAAACCTATATATGTAACTACATATATATTAATATACTTGTCTAAGAAGGATTTTATAATGTTTATCACATTAATTGCACATGAAGATCAAATTATTAGAAATAAGGCAAGAATACTTGGAAAAGTTCCTTAAAGAAGATAAATAAGAGGATAATGGAATATCATTAATATTCCAAGGACATCAACACAAGATTTGTCATTAGAACATAGCATCGTGTATAAAACAAGACAACATAATATGCATACATAAGAATTACACATGTATATGTCAACATAACTTGTTACTAGATGAAGTCTATGCAATAATGAATCAACCATTTCACTTCATTAGATCCAAGACAATTATACAATTCAACAAATATGTTTGGACCTTGTTATTCATATTTGTGTATGTGTATGTGTATGTGTATGTGTATGTGTATGTGTATGTGTATGTGTATGTGTATGTGTATGTGTATGTGTATGTGTATGTGTATGTGTATGTGTATGTGTATGTGTATGTGTGTGTATGTTTATGTGTATGTGCATGTTCATGTGTCTGTATCTATGTACATGTGATGAGGATTCATGGGTATAATTACCTATAAGGTTAAATATTCATAGGTATATAGAATATAATATTTTAGTATTTTATTAGTTATCTTATCCTATATAAAAAAAGTTAAAAGTTAAAAAGTTAATGTTAGTTTTATAGTTGTTAGGAGTTTAACATAAATTAGTATATTGTTGTTGTGTTTGCTATTTGGTTATTGTTTTCCATCTCACATTAAGGTTTGGAAAGTATACCAAAGAATGCAAATATGGCATATTTAATGCCTACATAATTGTATTTTCTCCTCACATAGGAGACATATTGGAGAATGCAAATTTATAGCTTTATTTGCAAAGAATATTGTATTTTCTTGAATTTATAGAATTGAACCTCTATTTGTGCTCATTTATTTGCTTGTTTATGTATCAATTGCTATCGGAGCATTCTTTGATCCAAGGGTTTGCACTTATCATTCAAATCCATTTGATCTATATTTTTTTTGTTTTAAAGCTCTCAACAATAGCAACTAATATTTGAATATTTTTGCACTCATATCATGATAATTTGTCATCAAGAACCGATTAAAGGTGTTTTCTTGAAAAAGTACACATTTCTTTTATATTTTTTGTGTTTTTTCTTTGAAAACTCATATTGTTATTTCATTAATGGATTTTTACATAAAAATAATTTTGTTAAATGGTATGTGGATATAGAATAACCTTCCTTAGATCTTTGCAAAAAAATTAATAGTTTTGAATTTTGTTGAGATATGAGAAAGTTATGGCAGTTTTCATATGTTGTCTTAACTACTCAATAAAAAGGAAATAGGCAGTTTTGTTGGTTGTTTTAAACCCAAAATGTGATATTTGGTGCAAAAACATGGTATTGAGTGTAAAAACATGGTTTCCTCTTATTTGCACAATAATTCTATTAAAAATAAATAATTTGTATTCTTTATTTTATTAAAGTTTACTATAGCTATCCCAAATATTGAAAAAATAAATCTCAAGTTTACCTGGGAGAGTGTTAATTCCATATGTGGCGATCTAATTGGTATTTTACTCCAAAAAATTGTTAAATTGTGTGTAGTGGTGTCCCAAGCATCCCTCTAAAGTAGTTTCATTTTAACTCTAGAGGATCTCTTGATTTAATTATTTTCATCAAACTCAAATTTAGTAGAGTGTTGGTCCATATTGTTTGTCCATTTGTCTTGTTGAAGGTGTAATGTATTTCATTATATTTCACTCACAATAATATGGCTACTAATTAGGTCAAGTGATTTGTTAAACTTATCAATGTAATAACAAACTTGACTAATAAAGTCAATAATATTATAGTTCAACGGCTTTCTGGTCCCAAAGGCCATGACCTACAACCAAATGTTAGGTCAATATCTACAATGGATCTTGAGATCCTGATGTGCTCTACAGTTGTCTTCTTGACATGGAGACATGGTTTTCCTACGATGAGATCCTTAATGATGATAAAGTTCTATTTGCAAAATTGAATCTCTCTAGTGTCACTAAGGTTTTAATCATTGAATGACAATATGCTTTGAATCCAATAACCACATGGAATCAACTTGTCACACTTTAAAGGATACATTATATCCTCCAAATATGAGAAATATTTACACATCAAGTGGTTTCACTTGTGACAAGGACAACAATTGTCAATGCAGATTATATCTACCAAGTCAATCGACTATGAATGCTACTTTGAATAAAAGATCCAAGTGTTTCTCTAATCTTAAGGTTCAAGAGTTGATTACAAGAACATTTGTTTAGAGAATTGAAACATATTACCCTATAAACACTTGATATTGCATTCAACCAAGTGCAATTGGTAGAAGAAAATTTGGTTGCCCAATCTCATGCATGTTGGTCTTAACTTTTGTATAGGTCCAATAAAAGCTTCAAGTTCTCTACCACAACAAAAAAATTCTAAAGATAATAAATTGTATCCTTCCTCTTATTTTCATTCTCCATTTGATACTAAGAAATCTGAATTTTGTGCTTATTGTAAAAAGAAGGGACATGAAAAGTTCTAATGTTTTAAGTTGAAGAAGAAGAATCTGATTGTATTGTCTCATGATGAGGAAAAGAGAAATATTCCCATTGAGACTTCTTGTAATAATAGGACATATGATGATTTGAAAGGTAGACTTAATAAAGTCACCTTGGTGAATCATCATTCTACTTTAAGGGGACATGACAATTTGTTTGTCACTTGTGCTCACCTAAAACATGATTTTTTCATGGTTTGTATAATAATAATGGCTCAAAGAAAAACCTGATTGTGAAGTCCACTGTCCACAAAATTCATTTGTCTATGGATCCACATCCTCATCCATATTCACTTGGATTGAAGGATAATCATTCATCCTCTCATTTCACACACACATGCATTAGGTCCCAAATTCATTGATAAAGTCACTTCTGATGTGACCACCATGGATTGTTGTGGTTTGTTGCTAGCAAAACCCTATTGGTATGATAATAAAGCTCATTATGATGCCTTTAATAATACATGTACAAAGAAAAAACATAGAAAAAACAATCACACTATTGATATTATCCATATTGCATCTCTTCCTAGTGCTTTATGGTATCGACAATCAATTTTTCAAAGTGATGAAATAAAAAGATAAATTTAGGATTTATTTTCCAATTTTTTTATTAAACAAAGTACATCCCCTTGTGCTTCAACAATTTTTATTGTGCTCAAGAAGTGTTGGGATGTATTTTGAAGTTTTTTCTCTGAGAATGGTCTAGGGTTTAAGTTCTTTTCATATACTAAGCCAAAAACCCTGAAGCCTAAATCAAAACCTTGCTACATTTTTTTCTTTTTCTTTTTAAGTGGTGACCTTCAGCAGTTGGTTCTTGATGATTTAAGTTATCTTTTAAGCCCATTAGTTGTTCCAATGACATGCCCCTTGTTTTAGCTATCCAGTCCAACCTTTTTATTTTGTCGTTTAATTGTCCCTCACCTTCGACCAAATCTACGACTTGCATTTGTGTGTGGTTGTGCAATTACGTCAATTGGCTTGTTAATGCTAACTCTGCAACCCTCCCTTCCAACTTGGCACCTAGGTCCCATTTGAAAAGGTCACATCCCACAAGCTCCATCCAGATTCATGATTTTTGACATGTAAAAAAAAGTGGGTCTGATATCTTTGTGATATATCGATCACTTTTTAGTGATCTAATGGCCTGGATTGTTGCACAGCTGAGCCATTGATAGAAGCTACTCATTGAAGTTAACTCCACAACCCCACTGCTTAAGTGGTAGGTGGGAATTGCTCGAGCTCACTAGGAACATATGTGGACCAATGAACAAGTATCACATGGCATTAGTTGACATAACACTGCAGTGCCAAGCTGGGTGCCAGTGATTGGTCTATGTTGGAGCTTACATGGCATAATGGGTCACACTTAAATGAGTCACCACCTGGGTGAACCTGATACACTTGCGATATAATAAAAAACAACTACAACAAGATCAATGGACCAGATACTCATGCAATTGTGTGATTACAAATATTTGCACTCAGAGGTTAACTCTACAACGTCGCTACAGATGTGGCATGTAGGACCCACGAACGCTGATGGCAGATGCTCAGGACAATCAAAGAATAAACACTTGGATAAGTGATCCATGTAATGGAGATGACCAAGAAACAAATAGTTTTCAATATGACTAAAGGTGATGGAAAATAAATTATAAGAAAGTCATTAACATGTCAACTTTGATTCATCACCGACTGACTGGGAGTTTGTTGTTGGGGCCCCAATGTTCAAATATGGAATGTAATGGCTCTCTCCCGCCATCACACCAACCTACATGTCTACAGTAGATGAGTCCAATTTTCCTATTATTATCCACATCTTTCAGCTATTTTAGCATCGATTTTGCTCTAATTCACATCTACTGTGTTTTGTATATGCTCTAAGTTGTCTTACATTTCTCTGCTACTGTAATTAGGGTTTCTGAGAAGTAATTCTTGTATGTATTTTGTTGCATTCCTCTTAGCCTTTTGGTATTCTCTACATAATTCTAGATTGTTTATATTTGTCTGAGTGCCACAATCTTATCTTGAAATATAAAGGCTTCTAATTTCTATTTCATTGAGTTTGTGCATAAACCCTAACCCTATAAATGGTAGAGTCTTCTCATTTAGGAAAGAGGAAGTTCTCTAACGAGATAATCATACACCTCCCTAGATCAAGGGAGACACAAAAGAGGTCTAAGCCAGGATTTAGACCAAATGAGTTAATTATTAACTATTCTGCAAGAATCAATGATGCTTTGATTCCACCAAGGGGTTTCAGCCTCTAGAGAAGAGGGTATAACACAAAGAAGGAGAGAATCCCAATGTCAAATATCTAGAATTTCAATTTGACAAGGCTTTTCATTCCAAATGTCTATGAAAATACAGAATTGATTGTTGCAAATTATAGACCTGATACTAGAGAAATTGTGTCTAGTGAAGGTGGTAGGCTAGTAGAGATTACTAGAGATTTCATCAATAAAGTTTTTATGCTCAACCCTAACATGGATTAGGCTACTGTTCCATAGGAGTTAGATACAAAATATAAGAAGAATTATCTCTTGTATAGAGGAAAATTGGCATCATTTAGGCCTCCAAATATAAAAGGGAATGATAGAAAATTGACACCATAACAAACTGCCCCTTACAGCATAGATTTATTTGTTAATTATTTCCTAGACACATGCCATGCCTTGTCTCAGGTATGTGTTGTAGATGAGAGGATCCTGATTCCAAATTGGATGTTGATGATTTTTATGGACATCCAAAGCAGGGATATCAACGGGCCTTTTGATTATACTTCTTTGGTGGCTCGGGTTCTGCATAGTGCCCTATGTGATTTTGAAATTGGAAAATCAATAGTTTTCAGGTATTACTCTCTCCTAATGCATATATTCCTATATAAAGGTCTTAAGGTGTGGCATCCTAATCTGCAGATTATAACCATGGCTAGAGGAGACCAACTCTCGGTTCAAGAATGGACCTACATTTGGGACTCACACATGGATGAGTCAAATTATCTAGTCTTTGAAAATCTTTTTCTCAGAAAGCTTTTAAGTATTTTGCAAAAGAAAGTTAGGTGGGGCCTAAGCCAAAGGGCTAAGGAATTTCTCACACCCAAAACCCTTAAGCCTAAATTAGGTATCACCCACAACTTGGGATCATGGTTCTACTTTAAGGACCACAAAATTATAAGGATTGTTGGTAGCCCTGTCACTCCTAGGTGTTTTCCAATCACTATTCAAGATAGGGTGGCCTTCTTAGATATCAATAGGCCTTTTGACTATGCTTCTTTGGTAGCTTAGGGTCTGCATAATGCCCTATGTGATTTCAAAATTGGAAAATCAATAGTTTTTAGGTATTACTCTCTCCTAATGCATATATTCCTATATAAAGGTCTTAAGGTGTGGCATCCTAATCTGTAAATTACAACCATGGCTAGAGGACACTAGTTCTAAGTTCAAGAATGGACCTACATTTGGGATTCACACATGGATGAGAAAAATTATTTGGTCTTTGAAAATCTTTTTGTAAGAAAAATTTTAAGTATTTTTCAAAAGGAGGTTAGGTGGGGTCTAAGCCAAAGGGCTAAGGAATTTCTCAGGCCCAAAGACCTTAAGCCTAAACTAGGTATCACCCACAATTGGGGATTATGGTTCCACTTTAAGGATCATACAATTATAAGGATTTTTGGAAGCCCTATCACTCTTAGGTGTTTTCCAATCACTGTTCAAGATAGGGTGGCCTTCCTAGAAATCATGCATCAATTAGTTGAGGCTAATAAGTCCTTGGTAGGGTGTTTCACAAGAAATGATCAATGATCCCATCACAAGTTGGGATTGGGATGTATCATTTTTTTAATAGGAAAGCATGTGATATCCTTGATTCTATGCTAAAAATATAGACTTCCTCAAGCCAAATATAGATTCTATGATTCTGAATGGCTTATCAAAAATCTTGGCAAGTGCAAGACACAAGATTAGTGGGATGAGGAAGATGATGAATATCTCATAAGGAATGCAGAAAACTATGAGGAAGTGTTGAAAACAAAGGAGATATGATATAAAATCCAATATAAGGAAAATAGAAGGAGGGAGGATAGTTCTTATGCTCCTTCTTGGCAAACATTACTAATTCCAGAGGCTAGGATGAGGGCATTTTTTGCTACCTACATAGATGTTTATAGTAATCCTCAATCAATTGGCTCCCCATTGGCCATGCTTCCCCTCCCCTAAGTCCTAAATAACCACCATCCACATCTTCTCCTAAACCCGAGTCATCACACCCTTCCCCTTCAAAAATTTTGATTACAAAAGCTACTAAGAAGAAACCTATGGTTGCCTCATCTTCTGTTAGCCCTTTTTCTCAGGTACCAGAGAGCCCAGGCATTGTGACTCCTTTGCATATGATGTCCCCAGGAAGCGATATCCCATTTCAATCTAATAGGGGTTTTGAATTCCAAGGAGATGAACATCTACCTCCTCACAAATTTGACACAAGATAAGGTGTCATAATTAGAGGTCCTCCCAAGGAGTGGACCCTTGATGCATTCAAACATGGAGGAGATCTTAGTGAAAATATTAGATTGAATGCTTGTCAACGGTTCATGAGTGATAATGATTTTATAAATACTAGAGAGTTCAAGCATTTTATCATAAGAAATTTGACAAACAAGATGGAAAGGAGAAGAGGTATCAACTTTGATGATTTGGACAATGAACAAAGTTTGAGGATGAAAGATGAAGTGTTAAAAGTTACAAATTTGCAATTTGTTGCTATGAATCCTGAGATAAGAAGGAAAATTGTGAAAAGGAGTGGGGTACTCATTTTGGAAAGATGGGAAATTTCTTCTGCTATTGACTTTGATGAGATGAGAAAGAGGAAAGATGTAGATTTAGATTCAATGGATCCAACACAAAGGGAGAAAGTACTTTCAGGAGTACTATTTGATTATCATCTTGATCATTTAATTATTTTTTGCCTTCATAGAGTTACAAGAAGGCCTAGAATGAGCTATGAGGTTGATCGGTTATTTGGAAGCTTGTTAGTCAAGAGAGTAGTTAATACATCCATCATAGAAGCAATAGGCCTGAATCTAAATGTGGCAAATTTTCCTCATAAGGTGGTCATGAAGACAGAAAAGGAGGTCACCATTCTAAGAGAAAGAGTGACAACTCTACAGGAACAATTATATGCAAGACCTACTCATACACCACTGAGCATAATTGAGCATAAATCTGATGAAGTTATAGGATTGAGGAATGATCTATCTCAAGGTAGATTGGAAATAGTCAGTTTAAGTAATGAAAAGGATGTGTTAAAGGAAGATGCTTTGTAGATGGGGAGGAGAATAAAGCTAGATATGGTAAAATCATTGTTGGAATCAAAGATAAATGAGATTTTGGACCATGCAAATGTAGCATGGGATGAACATAGAGAGTTGATAAGGATTTCTCAAGAGCATTTGAAGTGGCAATGTTTCATGGCCTATTCATTCTCATATACGCAAAACAATTGCAATGCTAGAAATTTCATTGATTAAGCCTCTCCCAAGTTTCTTGCATGCCATGATGGAGGGCTTCAAGGCCAAATTTGGGGTGATCAAGCAAGTTTTTACTGTTCATAGGATGTATACATAGAGAAATCATAATGAATTCGAAGGCTTTCATTTCCTAGTCACCAGTCACATGCCTACTCTATTTGACAGAGAGAAGCAGAATGGAGGGAGAAGAGGTCTTGAGGTCCAAGACAGAATGGAAAGTTGACATCAAAAAAATTTAGAGCCAGATGTTTCCTAATATAATTTCAGATGATGCATAGCTCACCAAGAAATTAGGATCATACATGGATGCACTATCAAGGCTTGATAGTGGTATGACTAGAATGGAGGTGATCAGATCATAAATTGAAGACAACAACTACCAGCAGCATCTCAAGGCTCTCCAAGACTTCAAGCAATACAGATTTGATGATTTCTAATCCTTTCCTCCCCATTTTTCTTCTTTCTCTGATTTTGGAATTTTGAATTTTCAAATTCTCACTTTCTCACTTTTTTTATTATCTTGTTTATTTCTTTCTTCTTACTAGTTAAAAATGATAGATAATGGTGTATTTCTTGATTAAATCACCAGTATTTTCTTCTTCCTCAATATTTTTATATCTATCGTGCTTATTTATTACATATCTTTGGAAAGAGCTCATAAGTTTCTCTCTATCACTATGTATTCAATAGGTTTGTAGGATTATTACACTTTTCAATATGAAAAGGGATCTTGAACGAAGAAAAGGAAGACTCTTAATCATCTCAAATCATCTCTAACACCTACCACCTACGGAGGAGTATAAAAGAATATCTCTTTCTTAGAAAGATGAAAAGTTTTTTGTCTTTTTCCTGTCTGACGGTTACCTAATTTTTTATTTTGTAAAAGGCCCGAAGCTTGTTGCATCCTCAATTTTTCTATAAGAGGACATTCAAGGCCTTTTTTTTCTTCTTCTTATTCCTCAATAAAAATATAACTCATATGGCTTGAAGATTTTGTATTGTTTTTCACCAAGGGTGAATAGCACATGCAAAAGTGTCCATATGTTCTGGAGTGCAATATTGTGATTTTGTGTTATGTTCCATTTGCAATAAATATTTGCAAAGGATATGTACACATCTTTTTCAAAATGTAAACATTTGAAAAATTCAATTCAATTAATTTATCTTGTTTCTCTTTTCTTATTATCCAGAGTCTTATATGAATCAATGAAATCAAGGGTTTTGGGTTCATGTCTCTTCACTTTGTTGATCACTTTGAATTATTTTTAGCTTCTTCTAAAGTAGGAGATTAAATTTGTTAATCTTATTCAAAGAGGATCTATGTAGAGAGTAAGAATTGAGATGCAACTATGAAATTCATTTCATTCTATGACTGATATTAGGTACCAATCATATAACGCAAAGGATGGTGCAGACTATGCATATTTTATATTGTAATAATGGTTCATCTAATGTCTAGCCCAATGGATAAGGAACTAATCATGATAATGTATACTTAACTATGGAAAGGAGAAGGATTGATAAAATAACACAATAACCACTTTATGTTTGTTTATTTTATGTTTTTGAGCAAGTAGGAAAATTAGTTCTCATTGTGATCAGATTAGTATAAGAATGAAGGCCACATCCTGTAAAGTTTAGAGATTTTCTTATTCACATAGTAGTACGAGAGCACATCTGTTGTAGCATCACATAAGTTGAGATAATTTCAAAGATGCTACTATAAGGGATACCCACCTAGGTTTAATAGAGCTTGAAGTGTAGAGAGGGAGACTAGTTCCTTATCTCTATTCATTACTTTGTCAGTTGGCCCACTGATCCAAGACCTTAAGAATTGAAGTTGGCCTCTCATAGAGGATCTTTTGGAATAATAAATTGGAACACCAACAAAGTGATGACTCTATTGGGGACTATTCAACATAGCAATAAGAATAATAACTCTAGTTGAAGTTTCAACCCAAAGTTTGGACCTTCACTTTGTGAAGTCACTATTTCCATAGCTAGTGTTCATTTGATTGTCAACCCAGGGACGTAATACTTGAAATGGGTATGCACTATATATGCACTAAGTTCCTGCAATAGCTACCTTGCATTACTGCAGCAACTAACATCTATGTGGAAAAGGTAAGCAAGAATTGAAACTATTGAAAGGCTACAGGAAAACTTCTACATTAACATAAATTCATTCAAGAAATATTGGCTAAGTTCAATGCTGCCAAATAGGAATTACTCTATTTTGGTTTGGCTGCAAGAATAGTCAATGGATTTATTTCCAATGGCTGCAAGAATAGTCAATGCAAGCACGTCTACTGCAGCTAAAGAAGAAAACTAATTTTAACAAAGGCACAGGAACACTCTCCAAGTGGGCCCCCTTCGATCGTCTACTGCAGCTAAAGAAGAAAACTAATTTTAACAAAGGCATGGGAACACTCTCCAAGTGGGCCCCCTTCGATGAGTGCTTCTAGCCTTCCCAAAAATAACTCTAAGTACTTAGAATAACATATCTTTATTCATTGTTCTTCGAAAGTCATTACATGATTCAGAATCAAAAGAAATTCAAAATACTTATAACTTTATTTCTAAAATCCTCTGCTCTGCTTCTTCCCTTTTCTATCTAACCTATGGAAGAAGATAAAGACCTTTATTTAAAAGAAAACATCTACTTCCTACAACACAGATCATGCTGATAAGAAGAGGCAGGTAACTTAATCAAGAAAGGAAATAGCCAGAGTTAAGTCACTGATAATGTGGATCTAAACCGAACCACAGTCATAACATATCGTGGCACTATTTACAATACTAATGTCCACTTAAGTAAGACATCAGTAAGAATTGCACAATTACTTTTCCTCTGATGTTCCTTACACTCATCAACATTTATGTTGATTCGATCTTTTAGTCTCCTCCTTGAATATCTCTTTCTACAATTGGTGTGACAGGAGAGCCTTCACAGTAGCATCAATTTATTCCTGCAATTCAAAAGAAAGAACATACAAGAACATACACATCTATTTTAATTAATCAAAAATCTATTAATTTCACACATGATATTTCCTAAGACAATCCACATGGCAATAGGAATGAATAACATGGCTGCAGAAACAAACTAGCAAAGGCAAAACATGTTTTAATAGGTTCAGGCTAACATCTGAAATACATATAGTCAACTTTTGATAAATCATTACTATCATGTAAATCAAATATGAGAAAAAATTAAGAGTTCTGGGGATAAAAATATGCTAATGTCTCAACTCATCAGGGACTAAATTGAACAAGAAAGACTAGTATTTACAAGGTTTCCCACAATGGTGTTACCACATAACAATCAACTTCCATTCAAAAAGCCTGCTGCAAATTGGATACAAGAAGAGCTTATATATGTAGTCTCCCATTTAGGTACCACTATTTGGGATAACAAAAGAACCCTTGTCTAATATAGCAGAATTAATGTGGTTTTAACAAAGGAGGAATGAAAAGAAAAATCAGTTGATGCAGAAATTGAGAAGTTGCTTCATCCCCAATCTATTTGAAAAATTTTGGTACCATAGTCCATATAGATTGAGATAGGATTTGTGTCCCTTTGTTCGAAGCTTGCATTATTTTATCCCTAACATCAAGGGTGCCAACTTTGTGTACCTTTTATACTCTGAGAACTCTTAAGATGACCAGTGAAAGACCAAGAGAAAAACATTTGTCTTACAAGTAGGGGATAGTAAAAACTAGAGATCAAGTCCAGCCAAATAAGAATATGAATTAGGAAACTCTAAGACAAGCCTGGGTACCTAGACAATTAGGTCAGTCAACACCTCCTAGTATCCCAAATCTTACCAATCAAGAGTCTTCCTTGACTCTGAGGGTTGAGCATTGTCAAGGAGTTGTCATGAGTAGCAGTATGACTCAAATGTCCCCTTTAGGGATGAGCATGGGAGTTGAAGAAGCTACAAATTTTTAAGATACTATGAATTCTAATTCATTACCTCTAGATAACCTCTTGCCAAATATTACTAAGTCATTTGAATTGACAAGATGGTTACAACAATCCAATGATCCTTCCTGTATTGACCTAAGCCACCCTCAGAAACTGTGTGCTCAAATAATATTTCCACCTCAAGATCCTAGTTATTCTTCCTATCATACATCTTTATCTCAAAGCTCAATAGAAAATCAAATCCAAATGGTTCAACCCTCTACTACCTTGAAAAGCATAAGTACCAGCCCCTCTTCTAGTACAAGCCTCCAATTAATTGATGATGAATTAAAATTACAAATACAAGCTTTGAGGGACCAAGTAGAAAGGGTTAGGCTTGAGAGGAAAAAGGAAGCCCTTTCTCATCAATCGATGGCTTTGTTACCCAAAGGAAGCACAATTACTAGTGAACCTTTTCCTAATATGTCCACTTCCTTGGTTCAAAGTACTACTTGTATGGGAAACACTCAACTCGGGCCTTCAAATATACTAGTTTATACCTCCTCAATTGTGACAACCTCAACCAGAGCTAGTACCCAAGGATGGCTACTGTGTTCAATCATTTCACTTATTCCAATCAAGGCTCCACATCTGGCTTAGCCTTTTCTATAAGTCAAAATATACAAGCCACCACTGCACCCCTATACAATACATCTTTTCCCATGAGTCAAGTGCCAAAAAGTACTAGTTGATGAATACTAAGAGGGGGGGTGAATTAGCATGCCAAAAATCTTTGCACTAAAACACTTACACAGTCTAAAGATAAACTGGTAAAGCAGTCTGACAGTCAAACCGGTTACCACACATACAAACCAAAATGTGAATAAAACATTCACCCACAAAAGCAATACAACCATAACACAAGATATTTGACGTGGAAACCATGGTGAGATGGAACTCACAAGTCACTATCTGTAGAATAGAAACCAGACTGGTTAAGGTCTTACAATGTTCTTCACCAGAACAGATCCTGTTAGGAATCTCAATCTCTATTAGGAGATAAGTCCGACTAAAGACTACCTTGTTAGAGGATTTTAGATTCACATGTGTGAACCACCTTGTTAGAGGATTTTACAAAGGCTTTGAGGCCTACCTGGTTAGGGGCTACTGACTTGTTAAAGATGTGAGTAATCAACAAGTGTTTGATCTATCTAATAGCACAAACTGCTTGGTTAGATCTAGTATTGCTCACAGCTAATGCATTCCAGCATTACTTCAGTCTTCTCTATCTCTCTCTTAGTTACAACTCGATCTTCTTAGATAAGATCCAACAACTCAACATCCACCTTAAACCCTAGCTCAACATTAACCCTTTTTGCAACAACCTAAAACCCTAGACATGATGTCCTTTTAAAGGAATCTGATTTCATGTCGGTCCAATAGGATTTCTTTACAATTTCCTAGGTTCAATGAACCTAGACATACTTAGTAACACGACACAGGAATCACCGTTAATGTGTCGGCACCGTCAAACAATCGATGGATTGGTAACTCATCACAAAATGTCGGTTGGTAACTCATCACAGAGTATTACCGGTTCATACAAAATACCGGTTGCCGGTTTGACAAAAATAAAGACTGGTACGAATGTGTTTTGCCGCTTTTCTCCCTTGTACCGCTTATGATCTGCGATCCGCTTGGGGTCGACATGCCGCTTCAAACCGAGAAACACATTCAACAAAATCACTACTAGTCTAAAGACTAGAATACAACATACCGGTTGGAACAAATACCGGTTGAGCATGAGCTCATACATATAAAGGGGATCTCAATACAAGTGTGTGTCCATCAATGACAATCACAACATAAACATCAAAAATGCCAACACTAGTATGCCCCCTTTTGGCCATCAAAATGTAGGATATAACTCATTTGTGGGCCAAAAAAAATTGGCAATAGACTCCTATTTCACAACACCAAGTACAACAACAAATAAGTCAAGTATAAGGGGGACAATGATTCCAACAAGGGCAGCCACAAAATCAATAGAACCAAGGTTTTAACCAACAACAGCAAGGAGAAAATAAATTTGCTAGATAACCTATACAAATGGACAGATATAGATAGATAACTTTTCAAGGGATTCTTGGATTCCCAAATGCAATTAGCAATGAGGTCAGACTACAGATCCCCAAATTTTTTGCCAATAATGCTTTGACAGGAGAGGATCATTTGAGAGCATTTGAAAATTTTATAGATAATTATAAGTTGGAAAATGAGGATGTGATAATGAAACTTTTTATGCAATCTTTGGTAGATAATGCTAGGGATTGGTATAAAAGTTTGCCTGATAATTCTATCAGCTCTTGGATAGAGTTTAAGTACTTGTTTAAGGACTAGTATGGGGATCACTCTGACCCTAGTTTTGTCTTGAATGAATTCATAACTATTCAAAAAAGGGTTAATGAATTTGTCACATCTTTCAATACAAGGTTTCTCAAAATTTTCAAAAGATTCCACCTCTCTTAAGTCGTGTAGGTCCTATATGTCAAAATCTATACGTAAGTGTCTATGATCCTAAAACCGGATATGAATTAAGGAATAGAAATATCCCTAATTTAAGGGAAGCTTTTAAGGTTGCACTAAATATTGAAAAAAATATAAAAGAATCCGGTATCATTGTAAAAAGGGAGGGAGTTAAGATATTGCAGAATCCTAAACATTCTCAATTAAAGCATCATCTCAACCAAAATAGTTAGTCCAAGGGTATAAGAGGACTGGGCTTCAACATCAAGAAAGGGTCAAGTTTGATGTTCCAAATGGTGCCAAGAAAGAAACTAGAATGCATACAGATAATTTTGCCTCAGCTACCACTACTCCATTGGTTCTTAAGGAAAAGGACATGCAAACGAAACTAGAAATGTTTAAGTCGTCTTCCACCCCTATTATGAGTAACACACTTAGTTTTCATATGGCTCAACCATTGAATCAAGTGAAGATCTCAGTACCATTTCTTGAACTAATGAATTTCCAAGATGAAATAAATATAGCTTTATCTATGATAGCTAATATTATTTGGGCTACAAGTAGGATTGACAATGGAAATGGGGAAGGTATGACAGTGCCTAAGGTCTACCAAACTCATGAAACCCAAAATATAGTTGCAAACACCCCTAAAGTGTATTTAGGAACAACGCTTGATAGATCCCCTTCTCAAGTGGATCCCTTTTATATCACATTTCTTATCAATAATAAACTGGTCAAAAATTTATGTTGTATTCAGGGGCAGAAATCAATGTAATTCCCTTGGGTGTCATGAAACAGTTAGGACTTTGGGTTGACACTGCATATGGAAGGTGCTATGCTATGGATAATAGGAAAATACCTATCTTTGGAGTAATTAAAGTCTTAGAGTTAAGATTTGATACATATCCTAAGATCCCTTATAAGATGGATGTAATTGTGGCAGATATTCCTCCTGAATATGGTATGCTTCTTTCAAGACAATCGGGAGCATCTATGGGAGGTCATATGTAGTTGGATATTTATTTTGCTGCAATTTCTATTGATGTAAGAGATGTAAAAATCTATAGGGAACCAAGGTCCCAAGTAGTTATTGAGGATGTACCACTAGAAGAGATGGTTTGTTTTTGTGATATTGACATAGAAAGTTTTAAAGTGGAACAACTGTAGATATTGATGAAAAAAATTGATGCAATTGACTTTAAGTTACAGTCTAACCGTCAGGGCTTACATGGAAGATGTATTTTTATGGAGCATGTTCTGAGGAAGGATCATGTGCGGGGTCTTATTTATCTCTCCTAGTAACAAGACTTTCAAATATTCCTTTCTATTGACCATTGAATGTACTAATAACATTACAGAATATGAGGCTTTTCTTTTAGGACTCAATATAGCTGAGAAGAATGGGATTAAAGTGTTATAAGAAATTGGGGATTCAAAGTTGAGGGTATCTCAGATAAGATCCAAATAATCTTCAAAAAAGGAAAGACTTAAACAATATAGGAATGTTGTTTGGGATGCCATATAATTTTTTGATGTCTTTTCAATTGAATGGGTGGAAAGGAGTAAAAATGTGATGGTAGATTTCCTTGCTAATGTGGTCTTAAAATAATTTGATGATACATTAGTGGGTGTATGAGAAATAGAAATAAAAACTAGGCCATCAGTACTAGATAATATAATAAGTTGGCAAGTTTTTCAGAGATGATATTGAATTGTTAAACTTCTTACAATGCATTGATGGTTATGAATCTCAAACAATTTATTGTGACTCCTTAGTCTAATTTGTAAATGACAAACAAACAGTCTTTGGGAATGAGGTTTTTCAATTAAAAACAAATAAGATTCCTAGGGGATTGGCTGCATTAGAAAGGGTATTTGATGGAAGTGACTGAAAGCTTATGAAAGCTTCTCCTACTAAGAATGAGGAGTTAGAAGAGATCAACTTGGGAAATGACACATCTCCAAGAAAAGTTTATATTGGAAAGAGGATGAGTGCTAATATTATATCTAAGCTTATAGAACCAGTAAGGAAGTATACACATGTCTTTTCTTGGTCATATGATGCTTGAAAAGCCTATAGGGAAGATCTTTTCTAGCATGAGATCCCCTTGAAACTAGATGCCAAACCTTTTAGAAAAAAACAAATGCCTATAAACCCAACTTTAGCCCCTAAAATGCAAAATGAGATCACTAAACTAAGGGAAGGGGGAGTTTTAAAACCTATCAGACATTCAACTTGGGTCTCCAATTTGGTCCTTATTAGGAAGAAGAATGGAGACATTAGACTGTGTGTGAATTTTAGAAACTTGAACATCACATCACTAAAAGACAACTATCCTCTGCCTAACATGGAAGCTATGCTACGGAAGGTTACTGGTTGTAAGATTCTATCCATGATGGATGGGTTTTCAGGTTATAATTAGGTCAACGTGAAAGAATCAGAGCAATATAAGACTGCATTCACCACCACTTGGGGGACCTATGTCTATGTTAGAATGCCATTTGGATTGACAAATGAAAGAGAAACATTTCAAAGAGCTATGGATGTATAAATTGCAAGATTAATTGATTCTATTTTGGTTGTGTATCAATATGACCTAACTACTTATTCCAAGAAGGAAGAAGACCACTATCTACACTTGCAAAGGATTTTTGGCAAGATCTTGGAATTTAAAATTTCTCTTAACCCAAAGAAATGTTCTTTTGGGGTGATTGAAGGAAAACTTCTTGGACACATAGTATCAAAAGATGGAGTAAGGATTGACCCTAAAAGAGTGGAAGCTATAGACAAAATCCCCATTCCAAAGATAGTTAAAGAAATTCAGCCTTTCTTTGGGTAGATCAACTTCGTAAGAAGATTCATTGTGAACTTTGCAAAGATTGTCAAGCCTATTTTCAATATTCTAAAGAAGAATAATATTGTTGCATGGGATGATCAGGCAATTTAGGCTTTTTAAGAAATAAAAATGGTAATCAAGGAGGCAGGGGCCCCCATTTCTCTTGATTTCAGTAAGCCTTTTCAAAAAAAATTATTTTCCTCTTATCATACAATTGTTGTTTTGCTCCAAAAGAATCCACAAGGGTATGAACAACCCATTGCATTTTTTAGTAAACCCTTACAAGTAGTAGAACTAAAGTATTACTTGGTATAAAAACAATCCTATGCACTTGTCAAAGTTGTTCAGGCTTCCCGGCCTTAATTAGTAGGATCCCAAATTGTTGCTTATGTCCCTAATGCTGCAATAAAAGAAGTCTTTGTGCAAACAGAGGCAAATGGAAGAAGGTATAAATGGATCAATAGAATCAAAGAATTTGATATTGATATTTATATTACAAAGCTTGTTAGAGGGCAGGGCTTGGCCAAACTGATGATTGCCAAAAATTTACAAACAATATAAGTCAGTGAAGATCATATTATCAACAGTAAGGTATGTAGTTCGGAAATCTTTTTTTGGTATTTTGACATTATTAGTTACTTGAAGAATGGGGATTTTCCATCTCATTTCACACATAATAAAAAGAGGACATTGAAGTTGCAAGCATAGAAGTATGTCTTTGTCCATGGTGATTTATTTTGGAAGAATAGGGAAAGAATTATATTTCTTTGTCTAGATGAAAATCAGGCTAAGAAAGTATTGGAACAAATGCACAAAGGAGTGTGTGGAGGACATTACACTACAAAAATTTTGCTCACAAAATCCTAAGGGTAGGATATTATTGGCCTAATTTATTTGTTGATACATATAAGTTGGTCCAGAAATGTGAATCATGTCAGAGGTTTTCAAGAAAGTTGAAGTCTTCAAGTGCTATGCCCCTTAAGATTGTCTTGTTAGAGGCTCATTTTTGTCAATGGGGAATTGATTTTATAGGGGATATAAGAAAACCATGAAGTGCAGGACATAGATGGATCCTAGTACCTACAAACTACTTCACCAAGTGGATTGAGGCAATTCCTACTCGGAAGGCCACAAGTAAAGTGGTTATGGACTTTCTTGTTGACAACAGTATTACTGGGTTTGGTGTCCCAGTCAAACGTGTGATGAATAATGCATTGTGTTTTAGGTCTGAAGAGTATGTTCATTTATGTAATAACCCACTTAACTTGACCCAAAAATTTTAACTGTTTTTTTTCTTACTATAAAATATTGATTTCTTATTCTTACATATTCTTAATTGTGTTTGATTCAATTGCATACTCAGGTACATCTATCCAAATACCATAGGCATCCATCCAACCAGGATGGGCATCTAATCATATGAGTTAGGCATCTAACATTATGGGTTAGGAATCTATCCATATGGGACTAGGAATCTAACCATACGAGTTAGGCATCTAACTATACAAGTTAGGAATTTGTCCACACAGGATAGGAGGTATCATCTATCCAATCCGGGATAGGCATCTACTCAAATGAAGTAGGCATCTATTCATAAGAATAGGTGTAGACACCTAAAATTGTCCAGTCTAATTAAATAAATATTTTATTTATTTAATTATCTAAGCTTAATTCTTCTATTAATTAAATAAATCTTTATTTATTTAATTAATTCATTTATCCTCTTCTAGCCTTATTTCTCATTTAAATAAATACATTTATTTATTTAAATTATCCTTTTCCTAAATTAAATAAATATCTTATTTATTTAATTGATCTCACTCCTTCTATTAATTAAATAAATATTTATTTAATTAATTAATTCATTAACCTTTTCTACCCATGACACATGTCATTCATCTCTTAATTCATACACTACCTACCCCTTTCATTATTTTATTATTTCTTTTACCTACCCTCTAATCATAGCCGACCTCCTTTTACACCTCTCAATCTTATCCCTTCATTTCATATAGTGTCTTCTATATAAGGAGATGCTTCCTTCATTATCAAAACCCCCCATGCACTACTTGACTACACTGTGCTTTTGAACATAGGCGATCCTACTTGCAACCACATTCCATTCTTTGTTGAGCTCTTGTGCACATAAAATCTGAGAGCAAATATATCAAGCAAGATCAATGGAGATAGGAAGAATGGAGATTCAAACCCTATTGGACATGTGATGGTATAATCTTTGTGATTTCATTTGATTTGCATTGTCTTAGGTAACCTTCATATGTTATGGTGGATCTTTGTTGTTGTTAGGTTAGGGTTTTGTGGTTGAATTCATTTAGCCTTTCAATATCGTTATTATTGTTATCCATTTTCACCATATACATTTTGGCATGCCCCATGGGACATGTAATTTTGTTAGATCTGTGTTTTTTGCAGATTTTTCTAACCCTATATTGTTGTTTTGTAAAACAATTTGGAGAATAATCTTGTGCAGCTAGGGTTTTGGACACAAAATCAAGATCTTGGAGAGATTTGATCATATCTCACAAACGGCGTGTAAATTTTGCACCAAAATTTTTTTGTAGGTTGAAGAAAGTATCAAGAGATCTCAATCCAAAATTCAGAATTTTTGGAGCACATTTTCATTTTCTATGAATTTTTTATGATTTTTCATAAAAAATTAATTTTGAGAGCAAATGAGAGAATTTTTTAGATTTTCTTATATTTTTGGAAATATCTCATAATTATACATAGGATCTGTTCTTTGTGATTTCAATTTTGATGCAAAATATTTCCCTAATAATTGGATCTTTAAAAATTAGGGTTTTCCCTTATTTTGATCAGATCTCACAAACGGCTTTGAATTTTGCAATAAAATTTTTTGAGCAGGTCAAGAACACTATCATAAGGATTCACTAAAAATTTCAGAGTTTTTGGATCAAATTTTCATTTTATATGAGTTTTTTATAAGTTTTCATAAAAAATTAATTTTGAGAGCAAATTAGTGAATATTTTGGATTTTCTTACATTTTTGGAAATATCTCAGAATTATAAATAGGATATGTTCTTTGTAATTTTAATTTTGATGCAAAATAATTCCTCAAAAATCGGATCTTTGAAAATTAGGGTTTTGCATTATTTTACTCATATCTCACAAACTGCTTGGATTTGTTGTAGAAATGTTTTAATGCAAGTTTGGAAGACCATCAGGACTCTCCAGTAAAAATTTCAGATTTTTGGGATCGATTTTTCATTTTATATGAATTTTTTATGATTTTTCATAAAAAATTAATTTTTGGAGCAAATTAGCAAAAAAATTTTGGATTTTCTTACATTTTTGGAAATCTCTTGAAATTTTACAGGTGGTCTTTTTTTATGATGAATCAGATCTTTGAATTGGTCAAAAAAATGCATTGTTGAATGCCCCTATTTCATAAAGTCTTTTGGATCTAAAATTTACCTAACTTGTGTGCTTGCAGGAAGGGGTGATTATTTCAAACAATCCAAACTACTAATAAATCTTTGTTGCAGGTCCTTGGCAAGGGTTTTTGGATTTTTATTGTGTGCCTTGTTTTCATAGACTAGCAAACACTTCAATTGGTGCACTAAAATTGAATCATTGTCTTTTGTGTCTTGAGCAATAGGCTCTTTTTGTTTAATCTTTAGAGGGCATGTCTTCATGTGTGGTCATTAGGACTACTAGTGAGAAGAGAATGACCTAAGTGGTAGCGAGGAAAACCCACCTCTTCTGAACCACTATAAACAACTGTATTCATGGTGAAAACTATGGATAACGTGTGCTGATTAGTTCATACCGACACTATGTCTCCCCATAAACTCGTTTGATCAAATTTATTTGATCAGTTGTAGGGCATAACCCCTACCGGCTGGGAGCCTTCTGTATTTACAGAGCTGAAAGTGCCACATGTATGGCCACACGAGCGGATGCCCTTACTAGCACCTTTTGTTCTAGAAGCCAAAATCCTTCTAGTTGTTAAGGTAGGAGGTCGGACCTCTGGTAGCGGCCCACACACATACGATTCTTAGTAGAGATACAAAGTTCACCACTGGGAGTTTTCATGGGGACTGATGCTTGGCTGACCCAAGAAGTGAGTACCGAGGGTGGAGCCAGTGAGGTCAAGCATCTAAGTATCCGCTCTAAATAGCGTAGCCTCGAGGGTAAAACCTCATGTGGGATCAACAACTATTGTCTTGGCCAGCCATAAGAATTGTGCTTGACTTATTTTAAATATTCAAAACATTCAAGACCAAATAGCAAAACATTGTGTCTTTTGTGTCTTCAAGTGTATGCAAAACATTTTTACATCAAACAACACACTTTTCTTAGAGTCATTTTGAGTCTAAACACTTGCAAACATTGAGTCCTCATCAACATTGTGTCCTCTTGTCACAAAAAATAGTCAAACATTCAAATTTGGTCACAACCAACAACTTCACAAATTGGAAAAATTTTACAATCCAGAAAACAAGAGCAATCAATTTCAGAATTCTTGAGCTTCCTAGGTTGTTTCTCTAGGTTTTCATCTAGCATTCAACTTGTCTTTGGGTCTCACAAAGTCCATCATTCCTTTACATCTTGCATTAAATTTACATTTGTCTAAACTTGAGTCAAAAGGTCACTTGCTTGTCCTCATCATACTTTGTCAACACACTACATACAACAACATTTTGCTAAGTGGTCCCTCATCAAGGTCTATCACCTTTGGGTCTCATTTGGTCTTACTTAGAGTCAAGGTCAACTTACCTCATCAAGAGAAACTATCCTCTCTTTGGAAGTCACACCTACTCTACTACATACATACTTGGTCTTACACTTTGGACATTGCAAGTACACCTCAGATTCATTTACATTCCATTCAACTCTTGGTCTTCCATACTTTTTCCATTTTCATCTAGTCTCACACATCTCGGTCAATACCTAGTACATGGTTGAAACCCGTCTTCAAAAATCTAGGAGAGAAACTAAAGAGGCTCAAGAGTCCACAAACATGAGTTCTTATGAGTATGACAATGATATCTTTTTCAATTTTGATCATACTACATTACCTGACATGGATGCTATAGAAACATTCCAAATGTTGAGAACATGGACACTACAAACAACAATGATACACACAATGATGATATCGACAACTTTTCAGTACATTCAGCAGATGTGGAAGAATCCATTATGGATCCTTGTTTCAATCGATTGGTTGAGGAAATAATGAGGAGGGGTAGACAATACTTCTTACAAACGATGGCACAAAGTGGAGCCAAGATACCTCATGATTTTGACATGTCTCAAATAATGGACAATCAACCTTTGCAACAAACTCACTCCAACATGGATCAAAGGAGGCCTAATAGTGGAGGCAATAGAAGACCACATCTTGTCATGCCCAACTTTTGGGCACGAACGGAAATTTTTTTTTAAAATACTTAACTAATTAACGGCTTACTTAACTAGTATAATCCACTAAGTGTGATCAACTTAAATAAAATAATGCATTTTGGGTTGGGTCTAAACTATATTTGCATATCATGAGTAATTAAACTCGATTGGGAAACATGGTTTGCTAAGTCAACGACGAGCAAATATTCCTCCAAAAGGGGAAGTCACTAAGCATCATTAATAAATAATTAAAAGTCCAAGTGTAACGATAAATTTCAAATTTAAGCGTTTTAAAATTTCTCTTATCTTCTTATCCACTAGAATTTTAAGTTTAGTTAACATCGTCATTAAAACACTTTACTAAAATATAACCCCATGGTATAAAGATACTTTATATCCTTGGATTTAATTGGCCCTCTTGGCCCTAAAAATAACTTAGTGTTTACATCCCTTAATTATTTATATATTTCTTTTTTTTTTTAAATCTAATCCACCTGGATATTAAAATCCTTCTACATTTGTCAATTATTGTAAAACTTAGTTTAACAAAATAACAAATTTAATTCCTATTATTTATCATTTTAAGACTACTTTTATACATATATATATATATATATATATGTATATATATTTATATACATATATATATATATATGTTTTACATAATTATTTATATTTTTAGTTGTAAACCTCATGTATGAGGGTTTTTTTTTTTTAAATTATAATCCATAAACTCACTTGTTTATTTAAATTATGCGAGTGTTGCCCTAACCCGAAACTAGGGTTAGGGCGAACACGTTAATACCAACTCCTCTTTATTTGTGCGGATGGGTTGTGTGTGTGGAGCCCCTTTTTTTTTGTTTCTCCCCATTTGCGTGCATGAGTATGGAGGAGAGCCGACGGCCACGGGAGGGGCGCACAGAGCTGATCCCGTGCCAACCCCCTTCATTTCCTTGCAACTCCAACAGTTACGGCGGGTGAACAGGTTTCGTTTGTTTTTGTTTTAATACGGCGAGGAGGGGAAAGCAGGGAGTTGGAGTGGGCGGCGAGCGCGGCGGGTGGGGTTTTCCCCGGGCGCCGCTGTGGTTACCCACAGTGCGGCCGGGCGCTGCTCACTGTGGGTAACCACAGTGGCGGCCGGGCGCCTCCCGCGCCACCGCCGGCCACTGTGACTCCACAGTGGTGCGGCCCCAACCTTCGTCTGCAGCAAAAAAAAAATGCGAAACCCCCCATTTTGTTGTGTTTTCTTTTTTTTTTAATTTAAGATGCGATCTCTTTTAAATCTGTGTTTAAAGGAAATAAAATATACACAGCATTATATATATATATATATATATATATATATATATATATATATATATATATTTAATAAGTCCTTTATTTTCTTCTTTAGGGTTTAAGGGAGTAACAGACATTACATGTCTATTTAAAAGGGCAAGAGCAGAATGTTTTGGATATAAGAATATATATATATATGTGTGTGTGTGTGTGTGTGTGTGTGTGTGTGTGTGTGTGTGTGTGTAAATATTAGGTAAAAGTAGGTGCAACCAGAATCATTAATGAGACGTATCTGTTTTCAGTCTGTATATTTATATTTTTGCAGGGTTTTCATAAGGTATATATATATATATATATTGGTTTAATTAGCAAGGGGGTTAGTTTCCTCTTTTTTGTAAAACCAGATCTGTAAATATATATATATATTTTTTTTTGGAAACAGATTCTTGTAATGATACTCAATGTTTAAGTATGTTTATATATATATATATATATATATATATATATATATATATATATATATATATATATTTATATATATATATTTATATATATATATATATATATATATATTTATATATATATATTTATATATATATATATATATATATGGTTAATAGTTACACAAGTAAGCATATTTTTTTAAAAAATCATAACTTATATGGACTTTTATGGGAATCATATTATTTTTTTGTGAATAACAACAAAGTACATTTAAGGGGTCTCCTACATACATTATTTTTTTTTTTCTCTTGTCACTAAAATACTAAAACTAAATGCTAAGTATTCTTTTTTTTTTCTTGCAAAGAATAGTCTAATATAACAAATTTCATTTCTGCAATGAACAGAAAATAAAAGACTGTTTTTTTACTTAAATTTACAGCAATCTAACATTGTAAAGAACATGCAGCATTAAAATCCATTTCTTGCAGAAATCATAATAAATGCAATGGCTTCTCTTTCTTTTGTGAAACATATAAAAATTTTCATACAATCAAATGTATCACTTCTTTCATTTGCAGCTATCTAAAATAGGGAAAACATCATGTATTTCATTAGCAAGGTAGATACAAAATTACTATGGATACCAAATAACATGAATACAAATGGGTTGAAGTCCCAACAATGTTTCTTCTCTACATAGTAACTTAAAAACAAAACAACTCTTTTTTTTGAAAAGAATACTACAAATGCTCACTTTGCATCTTTTACACAAACTATTACATTAAATCTACCCTTTTCTCCTTTTTCTTTGAAACACCTTTCTGCAACAAAAATCAGCCACATAGCTCTTTATTTCATCTTTTCCCATTCCCATGCAACCTGCAATAAAACACATTTTGACCATGGGAAGCTCACCTCCCAGCCTAGGCTTACTAGAAGCCACCCCCGAGCTTGGAGAACCAAGCACTAGACGGGCTACAAACATGCAAACTCTTCACAAACATAGGAAAACACTTACATTCAAATTTCCCTTCCCAAGCTACACATTCACCACTTTCATGGTGACTCTTCCATGGGTGGAAGTGGACCAAGTACCAATGGGGAGAATGCATACCAAAAAACAATATAACATAAGCCACCTTATGGCAATACAAATGCAACCAAGAATACTCCCACAATCCTTATGCCCCCCAAAAGGCTCATGGCCATATTTACTCCTCTTATGACCCCCAAGTGCATACACAAGGCTATGCATCAAGGGTCATCAAGGACACCCTTGAGAACACTCTCCATGAGGAGAGCCTCTCACCCATGGCTGTCATACTCCTTCCACCCCAAGATCTTCCTACCCTCCCAAGGATAGGAGATCTTGGACACTCCCAAAAACAACAAGAAACACAAACAAACACATAGAAAAGAAAACTACACATTTTAACTTCAACAAAAAAAAACTTCATAAAACACATTCTTACAAGCAACTCTTTCTTTTACAAAACAACATAAACTAACATTTACAACATAACAAGAGGAAGTAAGAAGTAACCAACCTTATTCTGCCAAAAGGTTTGCTAAACTTAGTTGGGGATGAGCTGCCCAATTCCACACTAACTTTCTCCAAATTCCACCAAAAATGCTAAACTCCTACTAACTTTCTCAAAACAAGCATAATCTCCAAGAAGGAGAGTGGGTGATTACTCACTAAGTTTCCAAATTCTTGCCTAAGAAGGCCTCTCACACACTTCCCAACCCCCTTGGGTGAGGTGTGAGTTCCCATTGGTTGCCCTTCCCAAACTCTTGCACATTACTCAAATTGGAAAGGGAAAAGGTGGAAGAAGATGGGGAAGAGAGTCTAACTTCTAAAAGGAAGGTTCTCTATCCTAGGAAGAACTTTCTAAGTTGAATTTTCGTGCATCTTGGAATTATCACTTTTTGAAGTGACTAAATAGTCACATGGGAGAAGCCACATGTTTCAAAACACCCCTAACCCATAGGTATACCCTTTGGACCTTTGGAAAAGCCTAAAAACTTACCCTAGGAGTCCATTAAACCCTTTGGAAACCCCACTGAAGTTTACCTACGGGTCAAGCTTGAGTTGACCACTCCCAAGACTCCCTACCCAAGGCAGATTTGGGACCACACTCATGTTTTTGAATGGCTTTGGTAAAAACAAAACTCCCTCCAAGAGACAAGTCAAAATCAATGACACTTAATCAGCACATGTGTCAAGTGACACAACAAAAATACAATATAAAAATCACACATGGAATTTATCTCTTGAAAGATTACACATATACATATAAATTAAATTTTACACTCAAGCATTATACACATCACAAATAAAATACATTACAAGGGAGGGGTGTTGTCTCTCCAAATAGACAACTCCCGGCTTAACAAACGCACATTGGTCTAGGCTTGGTTCTCCATTAAATTCCATGGTCACATGGATTATTTCCTGCGCATCTCAATTAACACATTAGTAACTCCAAATAATCACAATTATACATAATCAAATACATGGATTTTCATTACACATCAAACACTCATACATTTGACAACAATAATCCAATATCTCATTTGTTTCAAATTCAATTTCACATATGCAATTAACATAATTTCCCAAAAATGAACCATTCATAAATATGCATCATTTTTCTTTCATCAAAATAAAATCCTGCAAATTTCCAATAACGACATTCACCATCATAATGTAATTCTATTCTAGCAACATATCTAAAGTTTCATAATCATCATGCATGAAATAAAGCATCAACATATGTCAGTGTGATCCAAATCATGGAATCATATAAGTTCTAAGTCCATAAAACATAAAATAAAGCAACCATAATAGTCTCAATATGCAAATAACTGAAAATGTCAAACTGAATCGGGGTAGGGCCTCACACATCTTGTGCCTGAATCACCATCATCTTTGTTTCAAAAACCAGAGCTCCCACATACACATGGTCAAGCATATGATACTCACCTTCGTAGACCATTATGGAAGTCTTATGCAGAGAAATATGCTCAATCACATATCAATGCTAAAAATCAACCACCAAAGCAATTGGATATTCAAAGGCATGCTCAAAATTTGGACACAAGGAAACCCCGTGTCAAATTTGGGGCAACACACTAGAACAAACTCATGACATGCTTGTAGAGTATGGTATACATGGACAAAGAAGATATGTTGTTCCTCAACATGACTCTATACCAAGTGGTCCATATACGTAGAATCATTATAGACCTCCTCCATATGAACATGTGTATGATCAATATCATCCATATATGCAACATGCTCCTCCTCCACCCAGTACTTCAGGCATGGGGTATGGTCCAAGAAGTTGGTCTCCACCGAAGAACAATTTGGAGCAACAAATCAGGGACTTACAAAAGAAAATGGAGGACATAAATACATTGAAGCCAACATACACAATGAGAGACATATGTCCTTATCCATTTGATAAGAGCATTCCAATGCCTCCTTTTCCTACACACTTTGTGACACCTAAGTTTGATAAGTATAGAGGAAAAGGGGATCCTAAGGCACACATAAGATAGTTTTTCACAGCTTGCATTGAGGTAGCTTCAGAAGAGACATATTTGATGAGATTATTCCCACAAAGCTTAGGAGATCAAGCTATGGAATGGTTCTCCCAACTTCCACCTGGTATTAACTCATGGGGTGACTTAGCTGAGGCATTTATCCAACATTTCTCCTACAACATAGAGATAGACATATCAATCAGTACTTTGTGCAACACTAAGCAAAAAGATGGAGAGTCATTTTCATCATTTTTACAAAGATGGAGAAATCTAGCCAACAGATGCTCTTGTGAAATTCCACAAAAACAAATGGTAGAGATGTTCACTCAAAATGTCAACAAAGACATTGGTTATGACCTAAGAAAAGCTTGTTTGTCCACCTTCAAGGATGTCATTGAAAAAGGCTTAGCAACAGAGAAGTTCCTAATTGAACAAGGAGTCACTAAGATATTCAAAGAAAACAAAGAGGACTTTAAAGGAAAAGATAAGCCAAGATTTTGGAATAAAAACAAGAACACGGTCAATGATGGTGTTGTGGATTCCAATACAGTACGACCTAAAATCATTTTTTCTGGATCAAGCTCTACAAACAATCAAGTGAATACTCAAACAACTTCTAGATCACAAAGGAAGTACACCCCATTGGGAGAACCACTTGAGTCCGTTTTCAAAAAAATAGTGGCAAACAAGATAATAACAATTCTAGATCTACCTCCATATGAGCCAAAGGTCAAACCAAATTGGTGGAATGATGATGAGTATTGTGAATTTCATAAAAGCAAGGGACATAAAATAGGAAATTGCCATCGACTGAAGAACATCATACAAGATCTCATTGATAGAGGTGACATTGAGATTGAAGGACATTCCTCCAATCAAGAACATGAGATGTTTAAGGAACCATTCCCAAAACATGACAAGGAAAAAGCTAAAGCCACAGATGATCAGACCAAATATACTAGAGCATCTTATAACTATGATTCAACTGTCAATCACATTTCAATGGACAATTATGTCTCTACCATTATCATCAAGGACAAAACGCCTGAGAATTCTACCCAAAGACCCAAGATTGTTCTAAAAGGCATTGGATCTTCTTCAGAACCTACCTCTGAATGTAATGTCACAACGCATTGAGGTATATTCACTTTTCAAGGTGCTCCAGTTAAAAACACCGCTTCCTCATCAACCAAGCCTGAGTAAAATCTTGTAGAACAGTTAGGGAAGACACCCGCACACATCTCCATCCTTGAGCTTTTACGCATATCTCCTGCACATAAAGCCATTCTTGACAAAATCTTGAGAGACACTATCATTCCTACTGATCTCAACGTGGACCAGTTTCAAGCCAAGGTGGGATACCTTTCTGTAGCATAGAAAATAGGAAATCATCACAAACAAGATAAACGTAATAGCTCAATCACAAAAGCATTCATTGCAATGATCTATCCTAAACACATTCAATAGAGACATGAAATAAAAACATTCAAAAGCAAAGATTATGCAAACCAAAGATGTGATTTGAATGCTCCTTCATGCGGCTCCATTGTTCTTCTTTCCTCTTCAAATGGTTTGGTTGTGGATCTCACCTACAAGCGCATACACACAATTGAAAGCAAGTAGACGAAATTTTTGATCAAGAGTACTAGAAGCATAAATTCGATAGTCTGATTAAGGATTCGGGGATTGATTGAAGAAATTCATCCAATTTATAGATAAATTGGAGAAAAGACAAGATTAGCATGATTCAATTCAAATGGAAATTGCAAATCAATTATGTCAATTATGACAAATTTATGACAAATTATGCACCTTCTATGCAAAATTTGTTGATTGATAATTTATGACAAATTATGACAACTTCTATGTCAAAATTGATTGATTGTCAATTATGACAAATTTATGACAAATTGACATGTCATTTCCATGAATTTAGGAGAGAAATAGGAGGAAATTGAAATTAGGAATTAGAAAATTAGGAAATTAGAGAATTAAGAATTTAGGAATTAAGAAATTGATGGAAATTAGACATTAGGTAAATTAATTAATAATTTGTCATTTATTAATTAATTCACAAAGAGGAATAATTAGCCAATTAAATGAACATTTAATTGCAATGAGAAGACTTAGGATAAATAAATAATTTATTAATCCTAGAAGAAGAAATGACAAACCAGGTTAAATGATGAAATCACAAAACCCTAGAAGATGAATTAGGTCTTGATGAAAGATAATTGACTCGATCATGATTTGATTTTGGATTGATAAATGACCAATGTGATAAATGATTTAATTGAGAAAATGCACCAATTGACGAGGAACAATGACAAATTGATCCAAATTGACATAATTGAGACAAACAACGATCGATGACAAATCGATCGCAAAATGACAAGATTGACAAGAGGACAAGAATTGATGACAAAATAGATTGCAAAATGACAATATTGAAAATGACCACGATTGATGACAAATCGATCGCAAAATGACAAAAATCGAACATGACAACGACCAATGACAAATCGATCGTTAAACGACAAGATTGAAAATGATAAGGATTGATGATAAATCAATCGCCAGATGACAAGATTGATAAGAGGACAACGATCAATGACAAATCGATCGCAAGATTGATAGGAGGACAAAACCCTAATTAGGATTGACGATGTCCAAAATGATGACAAATAAGCACGCACATTGATGCAATAGGATAAGATTGATTAAAATCATGACTGGAGACTATTGTCGACAAGACAAAATTCGAGAGCGAGATAAAGGAAGTATGTAGAAGAATGACTCGATGTTCGCAAATGATAAAAAACCAAGTGCGTATCATAGGAGAAATGTTAATGCGATGCAAAAACCTAAAATGAGACAATGCACAAATGTTAAAGTATGACTCCACAAGCATTGACCATTTTTAGGTGTCTACATTTTGCCCCTCTTTGAGACAATGCGATTGTAAGCGTTGTTTCAAAGAACAATAATGAAAATGCCTCAGACAATAACAATGACATATGCATGCCCCCTCGAGGAATTGACCGGAAACATGTAGAGAATAGGCCAATTGATCGATAAGAATGATAGGATCGAACGGACTGACAATCGGAGATCGGATGCATGAAGGACAAGCAATTGAAGATGCAAAAGACCGTGACCAACATAAGATGGAGAGGATGCACGTCCATCTATGCACTGACAAAGAGCTATAAATGAGACCAAGAGGTTGAAAATTGCTCATTTGCACTAGACAAAGAGGAGAATTTGTTGATCTGGACAAGGACACTTGCAGAGAGATGGCGAACATTCCAATGGCGGATCACCTCGAGGAACGTGTACGCACATACAGATGACCAGATGATGCAGGAGCAGCGGTATGGATCTCAAAAATCCATGTTTTCAATTTTATGAATTTTGATTGCTTGCGGGACATTGTGGGGCCCACAGGGGATGCCGAAAAGGACTCCTGCGCTTGTGTAGGGCGAACCCTGCGCTTGTGTGGGGTCTTCTGTGCTTGTGTAGGGAGACACAAGCACAAGTTACCTGACACAGGTGCAAGTTACCTAACACAGGCGCAATTGTGCAATGCAAACCCTAATTTTGGTCAAAATGATATGCAAATGATCTGGAAAAAGGGGACAAGGGTAGGATAGGTCAGATTAGATGAAAAACACCCTGAGTAGACATGAAAATGAGGAAATGCAACCCGTAGGAGCAAACCCTAAAACTGACAAAAGTTGCCCCAATTGTGATGCAGAGTCGACAGTATCCGTTGATCACGCGAGAGAACCGACCAGATTGCTTCATGCTATGACATAGACTCAGTAGCATAGAGAGAGATACCTTAGCAGGACTGGGGATATACTATGTCGCGTTCATGCCCGAGATTAGGGCAAACACAGGACTGCTTACCGCATTGGCAGAGCGATGGCATTCAGAGACTTCGTCCTTCCATCTGGCGATTGGAGAGGCGACGGTGACACTGGAGGATGTATGGCGTATCCTCCGCATTCCGATTCATGGAGAGATGATGGAGTATGACCCAGTGACAGGGAGAGACGCATTGTACAGATTGTTTGAGTGCGACGCAGATGATCTGGATATCATCGAGAGGGAGATTGGCTGGGAGACTATGGCGTCAGAGTATGATCGGCGATATATGGTGATAGCAGTGGTGATAGCATGTCTACTAGCAGGAGACAGATGAGGACATGGATTCCCTATTGGATGGGGAAGAGTGCTAGAGCGGATGGCGACAGAGGGGATGGTCTATGCATGGGACAGTGGACATTATGTAGTGTGACATTTTATAGTCAGCCTGCGGGCCATGCTTAGGACAGACAGTCTGATTTTGTACTCCGATATTTATTGTGGCAGATGATATGATATGCATCGATATGATGAGATGCAAATGATTTATGTGATTTTCCATGTATGGATGACTTATGCACTATTTATGTACCTTTGTGGAATATGTATGGATATATTTTTGTTTATGCGCTTTTTGATGCATTGATAGTATGAAATGGATAAAATGCTTGATATGATGCTTAATGTAATGCAAATGTACTAACCAAATGGATGCAGGATGTAGTATGTATGGTTGGAAATCGGAGCACTAGACCGAACTGACCAGCCGACCGGACGGAAGAAATGTTAGTAAGAAGAGAATGAGACGGAGCACAGTTAGAGATGAAGAAAAACTTGCTTTCAGTAATGCACTTTGTAGGTGAGAACCTTTATTTTTAATGTAGCAAAATGGATGCGTAGCATCATGGCATTGAAGGCCAGAGCTGAAATGCAACCCTTTTTGCAAAAGACAGACACATCACAGACAAACAACAATCACAATCAAAAGAAAAGGACCATGAACCATCCCGGTCACTCTAAATCACTTAGTGACATCATCGAGCAACATAGAAACATGATCGAAGATAAATCAATAAAAAGATAAGATGCACAAATTCCAACAAATCAAACAAACACCTTGATCTTCATTGTCAAAAGTTGAATGTACTGATAGGACGATCATGCTGTCTGGTTTCAGGACATGTGGTACCCCGTTTAAGACAGGACACAGTCTGGTTTCGAGTATACCACACCCTGTATAAGACCCATGATAATGTGACAAGGATAGATAATGTTGATGCTGATTTTTGATTGATAAGACAATGTTGATCAGTTTGAATGCTTGGTTGAATAGTTCATCTGTGAACGCATGATTCCGTTAAAGCGTAGCGTGTGATTGCGTGTCGTTGGATGTATGCTCAGTGACTTGTCTTATGCACAAAAGGATATATTTATTGACAAAATGCTTGTGTTTTTGGATTTTAATGTTTTGAAATGTTTTTGTGTTCATTTTTTTTTTCAGGACTTTATTTGATTTTTTTTGTTTTTATTTCAGGACATTTTTCAATTTTTATGATTGTTTTTTCAGGACATTTTTCCATTTTTATGATATTTTTTAAGGACATTTTTGAATTTTTATGATCTTTTTTTAGGACATTTTTGAATTTTTATGATCTTTTTTCAGGACATTTTTGAATTTTTATGATCTTTTTTCAGGACATTTTTGAATGCAAAAGTTCCAGTGATTGATCATGACAAGGGAAACACACCCCATGCACATCTGAAAGACATACATAGACCGGGACCAAAACATATGTACAAGAAATTAGGGTATGCAAGACAATGATGTTGACCAATAACAGGCCTGGGAGAGAACATTGGATCAAGACAAAGATAGACGTGAGAAACCGGCCGAGAAAAAGCATAGATGAGAGATCATGATAGATGACGGAGCAACGATCTCATTTTACACATGGCGCCTGTTTGCCAGGTTTTCACCTAGAGGGCGAATCATTTTTTTCTTTACTTTTTTGCTTTTTTACTTTTTTTTTTGTATTTTTCTCTTTTTTTCATTTTTTTGTATTTTTCAGGATCATATTTGAAGAAGTACTGATAGAAAATTATCCCCAATACTTGCAAAGATGCATGTTGTTTATAGGATCGGACAGAGGTTCACCTTCTGGGGTAGCAAGCTGATATGCCCCCGAGCCATATGCTGCAGTTACTATGAAAGGACCAACCCAATTAAGTTCAAATTTCTCTTTGATGATATCAGTAGACTGTGGATTCTTAGGGTTTGCCTTTAAAACCAGGTCTCCCACTTCGAAGTGTCGCCCTTTGACCTTCTTATTATAAGAGTGACGGAGACGGTTTTGATATGCTTGCAAATGTGTCAGAGCTGTCTGACGTTTCTCATCTAACATCTCAAGCCGATGCAGCCGAGAGACTCTGTGTGTCTCGTCATCAATCAGATGTTGCAAGGAGACACGCAAGGAAGGAATCTCCACTTCCAAGGGTAAAATAGCTTCCGCACCATACACCAAAGAATAAGGTGTTGCGCCAGTAGGTGTGCAGATAGAAGTGCGATAGGCCCATAGTGTTGGATTCAACTGAACATGCCAATCGCGACCAGCATCATTGACAACCTTTTTCAGGATCTTGATAATGGTTTTATTGGATGCCTCGGCTTGACCATTCCCCTGTGGATAGTATGGACTGGAGAAATGGTGTTGGATATGAAATTTTTCACAAAGTTCCTTGACATCTTTATTCTTGAAGGGACGACCATTAAATGTGACTATGGCAAGGGGAACCCCATACCGGCATATGATATAATTCAGCAAGAATTTTGAAATTTGGACACCCGTTATATAGGTCATGGGGATAGCCTCGATCCATTTTGTAAAGTACTCTGTAGCTGTAATGATGAACTTGTGTCCATTTGCAGAGGTCGGGTGAATCTTGCCAATAAGATCCAATCCCCATTGAGAAAAAGGCCACGAAGATATGACAGAATGAAGCTCTTGGGCTGGTGCATGAATGTAGTTTCCATGAATCTGGCATTTGTAGCACTTCTTAACAAAATCATGAACATCTTTTTCCAGAGTGGGCCAATAATACCCAGCACGAATCAACTTTTTAGCTAAGCTTAGACCATTGAAATGGCCTCCACATATACCATCGTGAACCTCGTGTAAAGTCGTTTGTGCTTCGTCAGAATCCAGACACCTGAGGAGGGTATGGTCAAAGGAACGGTGGTAAAGGGTGTCGGCGATGATGACATATTTGGCTGTCTGTCGGATAAAGGCTCGGCATTGGTTAGCGGAAAGGTTGGGTGGTAAGGTTTGGGATTTTAAATATTGATATACCTCATTGTACCATGGGGAGTTAGGACCAACAAGAATGCACATCACATCCACTGTCGGAATGTCAAAAGAAGGAACCAGCAATTGTTCAACTAAAAATTCACATCTTTCCATATTGTTTGGCATATTTAACATGGAGGCAATTGTAGCCATTGCATCTGCCGACTTGTTTTGCATTCTGGGAACTTGATTGAAATGGATAGCCGTGAATTTGGTCTTCAAGAAATCTACCATATGCTTATAGGGAATAAGTTTTTCATCTTTTGTTTCGTAGTCATCATTCACTTGTCGAATGACTAATTGAGAATCTCCATAGACTTGCAAATGCTTGATGTTCCAGTGGACTGCTACTCGGAGTCCTGTGACCAGTGCTTCATACTCTGCAATGTTATTTGTACAGTGGAAATTTATTCTGTAAGACTTTGGAATAGCGTCACCTTGAGGGGTGACAAACAAGATACCAGCTCCGGACCCGAACTTAGTATGGGACCCATCAAAGTATAACTTCCATTCATTAGAGGATGTGAAAGCAAAGACTAATTCATCTGGAAAATCAGTCAACATGGGATGATCATCAGAAATAGGAGCCTCTGCAAGTTGATCTGCTATGACTTGTCCTTTGATGGCCTTTCGCTCCATATACTCAATGTCAAATTCACTGAGAATCATGACCCATTTTGCTAGGCGACCCGTCAAAGCTGCTCGGCTAAGCAAATATTTTAAGGGATCAATTTTTGCAACCAACAATGTTCGGTGGCTCAGCATATAATGTCGAAGTTTCTGCGTTGCAAATACCACTGCTAAGCATGCCCTTTCAATAGTTGAATAATTGAGCTCATAGCCTACCAGTGTCCGACTGATATAGTAAATAGCTCGCTCTTTGCCGTTCTCATCTTGTTGGGCCAAGAGAACTCCTAATGTCGTTTTAGTGGCAGAAATATATAATGAAAATGGCTTTCCATCTATCGGAGGCATTAGAATAGGTGGCGACAACAAATATTCTTTAAGGGCTTGAAAAGCTGCTTGACATTGCTCAGTCCATTTGAAAGCGACATCATTATGCAATAGATGCTGGAATGGATGACATTTGTTGGCCAACTGAGCTATGAAGCGGCGGATTGACTAGAGCTTTCCTTGCAGACTTCTTAATTGCCGGAGATTTGAAGGTGGAGGCATATCCATTATTGCTTTGACTTTGGCAGGGTCGACCTCAATGCCTCAGTGAGAAACAATGTATCCTAGTAACTTTCCAGCTGTGACACCAAATACACACTTCTTTGGATTGAGCCTGAGTTTGTAGGTCTCCATTCGGTCAAAGATCGGGCCTAGGATGGCTAGATGACTATCTCGGGTGACATATTTGCATAACAAATCATCAACATAGTCCTCCATCAAAGTGTGCATGAAATCATGAAAAATGGTCGTCATTTCTCTTTGATATGTTGCGCCTGCATTTTTTAGACCGAAGGGCATCACATTCCAACAGTAGGTACCCCAAGCACAGGTGAATGTTGTCTTATGCTGATCTTCAGGAGCAATGCGAATTTGGTTATAGCCGGAGAAACCATCCATTAATGAAAGCATCTCATATCCAGCCGTCATGTCCACTATGATGTCTATGTCTGGCAATGGAAAATCATCTTTAGGGCATGCTTTATTGAGATCCCTAAAATTTGTGCAGATTCTGATGCCCCTAGTTACTTTGCTAACTGGTACTAAATTTGAAATCCAGTCTGCATAATCAATGGGTCTGATGAAGCCCACATCTAGCAATTTTTTTAGTTCCACTTTGACCAAAAGAGCCACCTGAGGATGCATCTTTCTAAGTTTCTGCTTGACAGGCTTAGCATCAGGTTTTAGTGGCAAATGATGAAGAACCAATTTTGGATCAAGGCCAGGCATATCTGCATAGGACCATGCGAAGCTGATCTTCTTCTCAATAAAGAAATTGACAAAATCTACTTTTTCCTGTTGTGAGAGAGAAGCGGCAAAATGAATGACCTTAGGGTTGTCAGGTGAACCCAAATTGATTTCCTCAGTCATTTCCACAAGTAATGTTGATTTGTCCTGACTTGATAGGGGTATGTCCACTCTTCCACCTTTGGGCGCCTCAGAGAGGTTTTCACCCGCAGGTACGTCTTTTCTTTTTACTTTTGTATGATCAGAGAGTGCCTTACGGTTTTCACCCAAAGATCTATTCTTTTGATTTTTTACTATTTCTTTTCTTTTTTCATTTTGATGACTGGAAGAGGGAGTTGACTCCCCAAAATATGCCATGGAATCTAGGTCAATAGCAAATCCTGCCTTGTGATCACCTTGTGGTATGCCTTCTCGTAGTCCAAGGAATTCTACAATTTCTTCGTCATTTTGAAAATAGTCCAATGTGAGCGGTTCTTGTTGGTCATGTTGGATAAGCTGGGGATAGATGAGGGGCATGTCATCATCAGTTGTAAGGAGAGAGAGGGCTGATATGGTAAACATATGAACATCTGTAGTGTCACTATCCGAACTGCTTGTATCGGATTCAGAGCTTGGATCCCAAAATGTCTCTATCCAAGCATGGGGACAGGTTTTAGGAAGAGGAGTTATTTCATGTTTGTCTTCCATAGGCAAGTTATCAGGGTCAATGAAAATATTGTCGAGGGCATAGGAGCTAGAAGAAAAAGAGCTCCACTCCCAATCATTAGAATCAGTTTCGGGTCAGGTATCCGCAGGTGTTATGTCATCGTCAGAATCACGCCCTTTTCGACATGTGGGCACTTTGGTAGATGTGGATCCAATTCGCAATGGTACAAAACCTAACCCTAAAGTTGGAGGTCGCCTCTTGGGTATGACAGGTTCTAGCCTTCCATTGTTGTGCAGGCCTAAGCCACTGCAACCATCATATCCTTTCTTTTGCAGCATAGTAAATCCTTTGCCATATCGTTCCACTGGCAATCTAACAGGTGGGGTCTCAGTTGGATCTTTATAAAGCCAATCTATGACATCATCATCTACAGTTTCTTTGTCAAGTTCTCCTCATCTTGTAAATGTAGTAGGAGGCTGATATTGAATAATGACCTTAGGTTCCTTTTGCAATAAATGCGGTTTGCCATATGATTTTGAAGATATTGGCAAATTCCCGATGAGGAATGTTTGATCCATTGAATATTCTCCACATCCTTGGTCTTGTATCTTCAATTTTCCTTTGACAGCATCTAATAATTGATTAGGATCCACATAGTTATGTGATTTGGCCTCTCCATTGACTGGGACTTGCTACTGAGGGGTATCCTTTAGCGTAGCACAAAATTGGAATGGATTAGGATCTCCCGGAATGGTTATCTCAGTTCCATTATAAGGATATTTTAAACATTGATGATAGGTGGATGGAACCGCTTTCATTGCATGAATCCATGGACGGCCAAGGATCATATTATAAGGGAGATCAAGGTCTAGGACTTGCAGGAAAGTGTTTTCTGTCACTGGACCAACTCTGATAGGCAATGTAATTATCCCTTTGGATGGGCGCTCAGCATCATCATAGGCTTTAATTGTTATTCTTTTAGAAGCATCAATGTCATTCTCTGTATACCCAAGGCCAATAACCACTCTCAAAGTACAAATATTAAGACCTGCTCCGCCATCTATCAAGACTCATTGGATTTTGTAGTTATGAACAAAGACTTCAAGGTGTAAAGGATCATTGTGAGGGAGTTTATTAGGTGAGATATCATTGTCAGAAAATGCGACATTTTGGGAAATGGCTAAATGTCCAATCCAGGCTTGAAACTAGTCAACATCAATATCTGTCGGAACAGTGGACTCAATTAAAGCCTTATCCAGGACTGCATGATGCATGGGAGACATTTTCAGCAACTCAAGGATTGATATTTGTGCACGTGTCTTTCCTAGATGATCCAAAAGATTATATTGACTTGCAGGAGTTGGCTCTGGAGGAGCTGCAGGAGCGCCTTTCAGGACTATCTTGGATCGATGAGTGTTGACTGCACAAGAAGGATCTTGTCCCTTTATTCTCAGGGTAGAAACATACTCAGTTGAAGCGCGAAAACAATTAATGACATTATTATAACCAGAACTTGCATAATTGGCCGTTTGGGCAGAGTTGGAAGAAGATGCTTTACCCTTGTCATGATCAAGCAAAGGAGTTTTAAAAATAGTATGATCAGTGTTAGAGGTCAGATGGGGTGGATCTACCTCAATTACTCCTTGCTCTAATAAATCTTGAATCATGTGTTTCAATTGAAAACAAGATGCAGTTTTGTGTCCTTTGGACCGATGATATTCACAGTACGCCTTATCATTCCATCAATGCGGTTTTACCGCTAGTTCTGCCTTGATATCTAGTAGCTTAATAAATTTTGCTTGTATCAATTGTCTCATTACTGATTGAATAGGCTCTCCCAATGGCGTAAATTGTTGAGGAGGCCCATCCCGCGATCGAAAGGGTTTGCGCTGCTGGTTTTGTTGTTGACCTTGTTGTTGATTGTACTGTTGAGTGTGCTGTTGTTGAGCAGGCTGTTGAGTAACATTGCTCATTGGTGCTTGATTTTGTTCCATAGTTGACATATTAGGAACACTCAATTTCTTGATCATGAATGGGGGTTGATTTGCATTCACCGCTCTTGCATCAACAACTCCATCATTAGTGACATTCTTGATCTTATACCAAAATCTGTTTCTGTCTCCCGAATAATTGGTGTTATCACTACCTTTATTGAGCTTAATAATTCCCTTGGCTACAAGAGCAGTTTCAATATTCATCCCTTTCTTAATGAGTTTCTCAATAGTACTGGGACTTTTCAATTTTAGCTCATACATCATTTCTGGGACCAAATTTTGGATAAACAAATTCACTTGTTGTTCTTTAGGTATATCGAGGGAAGAACGACTATACAAGCTTCGCCATCGTTGCAAAAAAGTCACTAATGGTTCACCTTGCTTTTGCTTGGTGTTGCATAGATCTGACATAGTCACATCACTGTCGATGTTAAATGCAAAGTGAGATATAAACTTTTGAGCCAATTCAGACCAAGTCTTTATATTTCTTGGCAAATGCGAATACCAATCCATGGCTTGTCCCGTGAGACTTCGTGCAAATAATCACATTAAATATGTATCCTCATAGCTCACTTCAGTACATGCCACGAAAAATGCATGAATGTGATCTTTTGGGTTGCCATTCCCTTTATATTTCTCAAAATTAGGTGCTTCAAAATGCTTAGGGAATGGAGGCATGTATACACTCTTGTCAAATGGATTAGGACATAAATCTTGGTCTGTATACAACTTCTTTGTTCCTTTAGTTTCTAATGCATCAACTTTTTGTTGTAACTGCTCAAGTTGTTGTGCAATTGTATCAGATTGTAGAGGTCCATCATTAATCCTGGTTGGTATTCTTTGTCGATACATCGCATTTCCGATCGGTTGTTGATACTCTGAAATGGCCGTTTTTGGTGTCTCTGGCACATAAACTTCTTGGTACATTGCTTGTTGTTGTGGTTGCACTATGCCTTGATATCGACCTTGTTGTTGTGCTTCTTGGAGCCTAGATTGAGATTGCAATTGAGTATGTTGTTGATATTGCACAGGCGCCAATTGTGGTTGTGAAGTAGGATAGCTTGCTTGCCTTGGCACATACTGAGGCACATGTTGTTGATGTTGACGAATCGGAATTTGTTGACTGTGTGCCAATTGTTGTCATGGTGTATATCCCATCATTTGTAAAAAACTTTGTTTAGGTGCTTTTCGTTGCTTCTCCTTAGGATGGGGTATAGCACTTGCATTAACTTGCTATGTTTTTTGTCCAATCCATTGTGATGATTGCAAGTTTGCATTAACTTGTAATGGTGCTGAAGGCGCTGCAATTTGTTGTCGAATGCGAACTTGTTGTTGTTGCACATTACTTGTTTGCACATTCGATTGTACCTTTTGTATATTACTCAATTGTTGCAACAATTGTTGTTGGTGCAAACCACTATCCGTAGCTCTTTGTGTCGCCATTATTGAAGGATTTGTCACAATAGTGTTTGGAAAAGATATTGAACTTAACGGGACATAAGAACTTTGTTGCATCATGGAGTTATTTTGGACATTGTTGACATTAGGCATTCCAGTTGTGAAGCTTTCCTGCATCTTAGATTTTGATCCCACTTTATGCATGTAAGGAACCACTTCTTGTTGAGGGACAGTTGTGAATGCTTGCGTGTTCTTCATTTGATCTTGTGTTACAGGCGTTGAATTGAATAGTGGATTATTTATTGTCTCAAATGGTGACTTTTGAGGAATAGTCATTGTCAATGCCTTTGAAGCACATTTGCTCATCAATGTAGGTTGAGTTGCTTGATGTGTATTGTCTTCATTTGGATGCGGGGAAAAACTTAACTCACCGCTTTGTTGTTCTTGCACATTGATTTGGTCACTTGAAGAGGTCACATTACTCATCATGTTAAGATACTTTTGTGGAAACATCTTAAAGACCTTGTTCAAGAACTTATCCATCTTTTTTGTTACCTTTGGATCTTGAAGGAATATGTCAACATCATCCGAAGCATCAGAATCAAATGAAGAATCTGGTTGGACATTTGGATTCATTTCTTGTTGAATGCCTTGATCTAAACCAAATCCTTGTGAGAGGGTTTGTTCTTCATATAATGTTTGAGTTTGAATGTCATGTTGCAAGTTTGGTTGGTTCTAATTGAAAGGCGCACTTCCTCTTGGAGTTGGTGGAACACTCCCATGTCCTGGTTTCATAGGTACAAACAATGGTTCATATAATGGAGGTGGTTCAAGTTGAACCATTCCATATGGTGGTAGGGATGTGTTTAATGAACCTTCAATTTGTACTGTTTGACTGGTTTGAAACTGCGAATTTGTTGTGTTGTCCATGGGTTGATACATTGGTTCGCCCATCTTTTTAGATTTAGATCTTGTCTCAACAGGCATGTCACTTATGCCAATGCAATGTTTTTGGAATTTTCAAGGATAATGTATGATATGAAACTAAATGCAAACTAGATAGACGAGCATGCAATCTATGTTTTTGGTTGTTTTGAAGATTCTAACAAACTTTTGAAATGCAAATCTAAAAAGAGACCCTTAGGAAATTGGAATGATGTCTAGACCTCAAAGGACAAAAGGACTTAAGTGACAAAAGGACAAAATGACAAAGTCTCCCCTATATGCTTGGATACTAAGCTAGGTTTGACAAAATGATATTGATGACAAAAGGACAAAAGGTTGACAAGGTCTAGACTTCTTAACAATGACTTAGGGTTGCATCAAAGATTTGGATTACCCAAGTATGACAAAACCTAGTTTTGACACTATATGCTAAGGGACAATTAATATGCAAGTGACCCTAATATGATATGATAATGATTTAAGCCTAATGAAGAGACTTAAGGTATGCGAATATGAATGTATGACAATGGTATGACTTCAATGCAAGAGAACATATGCAAATGGATGACCCTTATTGAAAGGAGTATGACTTAGATGAAACCTAACCTTGGTACTTGACAATGACTTTTGCAAAATGCAACCTAGGATGAACCTAAATGTAAGTAACATGCTTGTTGAGACAAGATTTTGAACTATATTTGACAACCATGTTTGAAAGTGTGCTTTGAAGATTTGTTGGACCTTTGTTGGATGAATGTCTCTTGTGTTTAATCTTATGTTTTGAATCAATTTGTTTTTTTGCTTTTGAAATGGGATGCAATTCAACTTCTGACAATCAAAGAATACAAGATATTTCAACTTAGACTCAAGACAATCATGCTCATTTCCACATTTCTTATGGTAGGCAAAGACATTAGGTACTTGAGAGGTAGACTCATTATGGGATTCAAGGAGAATACATAGATGCTTGACCCCACGGGCTCCCCTCTACGGCACTCACTTCTCAGGGCAGCCAAGCATCAATCCCCATGGAAATCTCCCCATGGCGAACTTAGTATCTCTTCCAAGTATCCGAATTTGTCCTTCTCAAGCAACTAGAAGGGTTTTTGGCCTCTAAAAACAAGGTGTTTAGTAAGGATTTATGTTAAGAGTTACTCCTTGATGTCACGCAAGTGTGATTGAGACATTAAGCCCATCAAGATACCAAACAAATGTAGTTGCGCAAGCACGATTTAGACCAAGAGGCCCTACTTAGATGTTGATATGAGAAAGAGTTCAAGGTTCATCACTTCCCAAGTAACTGCAATTCCCATGTAACACTTCCTTCAAAGCTTTCATTCATCGGGTATTTTTTTAGAGTGAGTTAGAATGCCAAGGAATTCTAGCCGTACTCACTTTGGGTCATTCCCTTCTCATGATTATCACTTGATTGCAAAAGCAAAGTGGTCGGGAAGGCAAGCCCTCTAAAGGAGACAAACAGTCAACAACACAAGCATGGTATCGAAGATCTGGATTTCTAATCACCCTAAGAAGGATGAGACAATACTCTCCTACTCCAATGTCATACTCAACAATCAAAGCAAACAAATGTTCATTCCAACCTATTTAGAAATCACTAGGTGCCTAAAAATTAAATACAAACACAAAGTTTGATTGTTTCTCCAAGGCAACCTGCAAAAACCCAAGTTAGAAGTTTGATACGCTTATTCTTTGACTTTTGAATCTGCACAAAGCATGTTAGTAGTTTGATTTATTGTCTTTGCCATGCGTATGCCAAGATTCTACACAGATAATTAGTACCAAAATCCAAAGCACAGAAAACAGAATGCAAAAACATAACAAATTTCAAGTAAACACTGCATTTTTTACCTTTGTTCTGGACTTTACACAGGCGCAGAACCCATGACACAGGCGCAGAATGCAGGACACAAGCACAGAATGTCTTCTACACAGGCACAGAATGCTCAACACAAGCGCAGGATGCAGGACACAGGCGCAGAAGTCTCCAGAAAACCCTGCACGACCCTATTTTTGGGTTTTTTGGCCTGCAAATCAACTTGAGAGCACTCAAAACACCATAAAGAGGTTAGAAGGTTAGTGTTCACGTCGGGTTCACCAATTAATGTAGCATAGGAAATAGGAAATCATCACAAACAAGATAAACGTAATAGCTCAATCACAAAAGCATTCATTGCAATGATCTATCCTAAACACATTCAATAGAGACATGAAATAAAAACATTCAAAAGCAAAGATTATGCAAACCAAAGATGTGATTTGAATGCTCCTTCATGGGACTCCATTGTTCTTCTTTCCTCTTCAAATGGTTTGGTTGTGGATCTCACCTACAAGTGCATACACACAATTGAAAGCAAGTAGACAAAATTTTTGATCAAGAGTACTAGAAGCATAAATTCGATAGTCTGATTAAGGATTCGGGGATTGATTGAAGAAATTCATCCAATTTATAGATAAATTGGAGAAAAGACAAGATTAGCATGATTCAATTCAAATGGAAATCTCAAATCAATTATGTCAATTGTGACAAATTTATGACAAATTATGCACCTTATATGCAAAATTTGTTGATTGATAATTTATGACAAATTATGACAACTTCTATGTCAAAATTGATTGATTGTCAATTATGACAAATTTATGACAAATTGACATGTCATTTCCATGAATTTAGGAGAGAAATAGGAGGAAATTGAAATTAGGAATTAGAAAATTAGGAAATTAGAGAATTAAGAATTTAGGAATTAAGAAATTGATGGAAATTAGACATTAGGTAAATTAATTAATAATTTGTCATTTATTAATTAATTCACAAAGAGGAATAATTAGCCAATTAAATGAACATTTAATTGCAATGAGAAGACTTAGGATAAATAAATAATTTATTAATCCTAGAAGAAGAAATGACAAACCAGGTTAAATGATGAAATCACAAAACCCTAGAAGATGAATTAGGTCTTGATGAAAGATAATTGACTCGATCATGATTTGATTTTGGATTGATAAATGACCAATGTGATAAATGATTTAATTGAGAAAATGCACCAATTGACGAGGAACAATGACAAATTGATCCAAATTGACATAATTGAGACAAACAACGATCGATGACAAATCAATCGCAAAATGACAAGATTGACAAGAGGACAAGAATCGATGACAAAATAGATTGCAAAACGACAATATTGAAAATGACCACGATTGATGACAAATCGATCGCAAAATGACAAAAATTGAACATGACAACGACCGATGACAAATCGATCGTTAAACGACAAGATTAAAAATGATAAGGATTGATGATAAATCAATCGCCAGACGACAAGATTGATAAGAGGACAACGATCGATGACAAATCGATCGCAAGATTGATAGGAGGACAAAACCCTAATTAGGATTGACGATGTCCAAAATGATGACAAATAAGCACGCACATTGATGCAATAGGATAAGATTGATTAAAATCATGACTGGAGACTATTGTCGACAAGACCAAATTCGAGAGCGAGATAAAGGAAGAATGTAGAAGAATGACTCGATGTTCGCAAATGATAAAAAACCAAGTGTGTATCATAGGAGAAATGTTAATGCAACGCAAAAACCTAAAATGAGACAATGCGCAAATGTTAAAGTATGACTCCGCAAGCGTTGACCATTTTTAGGTGTCTACACTTTCCATTCCACACTCCCTTACATTCACAGAAGCCAATGACGCCTCCGTAAGTCAGCCACATAATGCACCTTTACACATTGAAGCCTTCCTACACAAACATCGAATAAAATGAGTCCTGATAGATGGAGGAGCTGGTCTAAACACTTGTACATTGAGCACTATTAAACAATTGGGATATTCAGACAAAGCTGTGAATGTTGCAAACAAAATTTCCATCAAAGCATATGATGATGAAGAGCGTTCATCCAAGGGCACAGTCATTTTACCTCTCAGAGTTGGGCCAGTTACAAAAGATGTGATTTGTCAAGTCCTAGACCTGGATCTCACATACAATATATTACTAGGATGTCCTTGGATTCATGAAATGAGGGCAGTCCCATCTACATATCACCAATGCATTAAGTTTCCTCACAATGGAGTTGAAGTGACCATCAAAGCTGACCCAAATCCATTCATATATTGCAACAATATGTGACCTAGATCATAAATAACAATCCCAGTCAATCAAGAAGCTATTCCTTCTTCAACATATGTGGATCCAGATTCCTTGAAAGCTTCTACATCCAAACAATTAGAGCTAAAAGAAAAGATCAAGATTAAAGACCTTGGATGTGGTGAGTATATCTTCGATGTTGATCAACTCCCACTATCTCCTAAGGTATTCAGTCAACAGGAACAATCTACAAAAAAATTGCAATATCAAGGAATTGGGTGTGAACCACCTAGTGTTGTGGCTACTAAGTCTGAATGCAAATCTCCTCTAGTGGTGCAAGCAACCCTTGATATCAATAGTCCTAAGAGTAGTTCCAACAAAGAATCTATTGAGTGTATCGCCAACCCTCTTGAGAGCTCACATAGCTTTACCATTTCATCCACTCATTCCATTTCCACTCCACTTCCAGACTTGGATCAACAAGAATCACAAAAGCCCTCACTTATTGGGGATCAAAAATCAAGATTTGAAAAGAAAAATCTAAAAGTCAATAATAAAGAAAAGTCCTTTAGTCCAAATCAAAATCAAAAGCTTCTGGACTCCACAAAAATCAAAGTCAAGGATAAAAATTCTATGAAAGAAAAAGAGAAAGATATGATCTCCCCTAATATCAAAATAACTGGGGGCAAAAGTTCTATAATTTTTAGTCAAACAACATACTTGTTGATCCTAAGTCTCCATCATGCTATCCTACTTTCACTTCTTTTTACAATCATAAGCCTTCATCACTCATCCACTTGTTCCGCACATCCTTTCCCTTTTGGCTATACATCATGGACCTTTAATGGAGCTTCCTCGAAGGACTTTTCTATCAAGGGTGCCCAAACTTCTTCAGGTGACACGGATATGGGCCTGTGTAGTCCACACACTAGTAATTCTATCGCAGTTCCTTCATCAAGGAAGACAGCCACTCAAGCTACACATCATTCAGCCAAGGAACAATGCAACTACAATCATAAAGTCAAGCCTCACACATTTGAGGTAGGTGACTTGGTTCTTAGAGAAAATCCTAAAAATCAGCAAGAAATAGAGAAGAAGGGCAAGTTTGAACCAAACTAGCTTGGTCCTAACATCATCTTAGCAGCATATGGATCTAGTGCATATCAGCTCTCAACCACAGAGGGTGAACCTTTGGAGGATCCTATCAACAACATGCACCTTTGCAGGTTTTACACATAGCTCTTCAGAATATCCTAATTCAAAAATGCAAAAAAAATCAAAAAATTCAAAAAAATACAAAAAAAAATTATAAAACAAAAAAATTGTTACTTGGTGAAAACCTGACAAACAGGCGCCTTGTGACACAAAAAAAAAAACATTGAAAAATCAAAAAAGGTAAAGAGAAATAATTTCATCCAACGGTGAAAACCACTTCAGTGGTGCCCTGGGCAAGTACCATGGTGAAAACTGGGTCACCAGCGCCATTTGTAGAGACATTGCTCCTCCCTCCTTCAGGATTCACTTTCATCCTTTCACTTTGCGCACACTCACAACCTATTCGTTCATAATAAACTTACCCATTCCCATCATGTCTTGTTATTGATCTACCCAAGATTGGTTAGCCATTCATAATAAACCTCCCTTTTCACCTCCCTTTCCATCCATAATAAATCAGATCCTATCTGTGGCTAAGGCAAATCCTACGTCTAGTGATGGGTGTGGAACTGAGAGCATCGCCTGTTTTGAGGAGTACAGTTTCTTCCAGTTTTCTTCAGTCTATCCGTGCACAATCCACAATAAAGCAACATTTGCATCACAGATCCGCAATAAAGTTTCATCTTCTCCGCAATAAAGCAACATTTGCATCACAGATCTGCAATAAAGTTTCATCTTCTCCGCAATAAAGTATCAGTTTCATGGATTCAGTCAGTTTCAGATGAGACACAGAAGCAACAATGGGCTTCAACAAATCAAATCTTTCGACAGACTTAGACAACATATGGTTCAGTGCTATCTATCCTTTCTGTGAAAGTAAACATTGTGACCACAATCAAATAAGACTTATACAAGTGACAAGAGACACTACACTTGAGGACTACAGTGGATGTTGGTGTCGAGTCTTGGTTTTCTTTTTTGATTTTATCTTTTGGTGACATGTCTTTTAGCTTTTCTAGGATGTCTCCGACTAGAAAGGCGAGGATGGGGTATCGTCACCTATTTTTCTTTGTTGTCTATGGATTGTCTCTTAGTAATGCTATGACTTGTCCAAGGATATGAGGATACTGTGAGTCTAGTGTGAACTGGGGCATTCCTTGTTTGTGACTATCTTATCTCCATGCAAACAGGTACAATGACTTTTTGAGTCGAACATATGCCTCGATTGTCATAACCTACTTGCCATAATAAAGCTCAATGATGATAATGCACAAGAAGCTCTTTCACTTTCATATCTTCTATCTTCCATCCCCATTTCTTGATTGACCTCCATCGTCCTTCTTGAGTCTGTGTAGCCTGCTATCACATGACTGAGTATAATGACACACCAAAAAAAAAAAATCTGCATTTCATGTAGTTGCACCTGCATTATCACATATAAGCATTTCATACATACATATAGATATCACAATTGCATCACATCCTGCACACAACACATGTTAGTACACTTTACATTTTCATCATGTAAATTGTTATTTGCATTATCATATTCGTCTGCATTTCATACATTCACATTCACATATGCATAACATATAAAAACATAAAAGAACAAAAATATTGCATTTCATTATGTACATATTTGCATCCATATCATAACCATCACATATAAACATACATCATGAAACATCTCATCACATAGGTACGCATGCATATAGCTTCCGCAAAGATGAATCATCTCATATATATAATCATAAGTATCATGATACAATGATGTCTCATATGGCTACAATCACCCGAAGGTGTCTACATCATCATACAAAATGGTACAAAACTGATACAAAGGAACCCACTGATCACTCCTCCCAATACCGCTGGCAGTACTAACCCTGTCGCTGCCATGGTATCCCAAGCAACATCTCCTGCCCTCATCTCCAATGTCAAATCCTGGAACACTCGTCTAAGGGCATCCCTGTCTCCATCTCGATCGTACGGAATCAGCTCCCCATCGATCAGTATCTGCAGAATCCTATATACATCCTCCAGGGTGACTGTCATCTCCCCCATCGGCAAATGAAAAGTGCAAGTCTCAGAGTGCCACCTCTCCGCAAATGCAGTCAGCAATCCCATGTTCGCCCGAAACTCAGGCACATACAAAATATGTCTCAATCCCATAGCCTCAATCGCAACTTGGTCCTCGGCTGTCAACTCAGGTCGCAACCTATGAGTCGATGGGAATCTCTCTCGTGACTCTAGCATAGGCAAATACTCCTGTAGTCACACAAATCAATCATCTCGGTCCTAGTGACACTCACTGTTCATCACAAAGTGTTGCTTCTATCCTAGTGGTACTCCCTATTCATCACAAAGTACTACATGTTTGGCACTCCCTGTTCATCACAAAGTGCTGCTCACATTTGCACTCACTGTTCATCACAAAGTGCTGCTCATATTTTAGTACTCTCTGTTCATCACAAAGTACTATATCTTGGTACTCACTGTTCATCACAAAGTGCCTTGATCTATCTTATCCTAGGGCCTATGCTTGAGTGAATCCTCTTGAGTAGTTTCCTAATTGGCAACATATGTTCTATCACAGAATTCTCAATCCTAGCCCTATTTGCTATCCTAGTTTTCCCTAGAGGACCTGTTTGAGTGTATCCTCTTAGCAGCTTATCCAATCGATAGCGTATGTTCATCACAGAACTGCCGATTTGACCTAGAAGACACAAATTCACATTTTTTGGACACAAACGTGCTTTCATGACATAAACATGCATTTATTAAATTACCTAGCATGCATTAATGACAACAATAAATGCATCAAAGTACAAGGAGGTTTTGTGGTACTTACTGGCTCTCCTGCCTCTGTTGGCCTCTAAAATCGGCGAACGCGATCGAATCTGTGAACCAATGCCATCACTACTGACTACTACTGCTCTTTTCTCTCTCTACACTCTAATCTCTTGGAGGTGTAGATGACAATGAGGATGTATTTCCCTCATGGTCTATCTTATAGACTGCCCTAGCCCTCATTTCCCGAGTCAATCTTCATTATCCCGTGACTCTGTCACTTTATCCGGTCAGTCCATTCTATCCTGTCTTTCTTATCGAGAGATTGTCTATGATCTTTTCAGACATTTTTTCATCCAATCTCTTGAGGGGGCATATCATTCCCATCTTGGGGCAACTTTGTATCAGTTCATATTATCTTCTTTGAAACAACGCGACAAGCCGCATTGTCTCAAAGAGGGGCAAAATGTAGACACCTAAAATTGTCCAGTCTAATTAAATAAATATTTTATTTATTTAATTATCTAAGCTTAATTCTTCTATTAATTAAATAAATATTTATTTATTTAATTAATTCATTTATCCTCTTCTAGCCTTATTTCTCATTTAAATAAATACATTTATTTATTTAAATTATCCTTTTCCTAAATTAAATAAATATCTTATTTATTTAATTGATCTCACTCCTTCTATTAATTAAATCAATCTTTATTTATTTAATTAATTCATTAACCTTTTCTACCCATGACACATGTCATTCATCTCTTAATTCATACACTACCTACCCCTTTCATTATTTTATTATTTCTTTTACCTACCCTCTAATCATAGCCGGCCTCCTTTTACACCTCTCAATCTTATCCCTCCATTTCATATAGTGTCTTCTATATAAGGAGATGCTTCCTTCATTATCAAAACCCCCCGTGGACTACTTGACTACACTACACTTTTGAACATAGGCAATCCTACTTGCAACCACATTCTGTTCTTTGTTGAGCTCTTGTGCACATAAAATCTGAGAGCAAATATATCAAGCAAGATCAATGGAGATAGGAAGAATGGAGATTCAAACCCTATTGGACATGTGACGGTATAATCTTTGTGATTTCATTTGATTTGCATTGTCTTAGGTAATCTTCATATGTTATGGTGGATCTTTGTTATTGTTAGGCTAGGGTTTTGTGGTTGAATTCATTTAGTCTTTCAATATCATTATTATTGTTATCCATTTTCACCATATACAATAGGAAATACTTTGGCTAGAGACTTTAGACTCATCGGGACCATCTGAGTCCTAGGTCACTCTCTAAAGACTACACTCCCCTACTAGGAATGCACTAAGGTCACCGTCTTTAGGAGTATATTAAAATAATTATATAAACAAGCTTGAGTTCTTCCTTGCAATTCAGCCTAAAACCTTAGGAAGTCAAGTGAATCCATATGGGATTCCTTTTGAGTATGCATTGAATTAATTTTAACCTTCCAATTAGCATTATATGTACCCTTTAATTAAAAGACCAAGGAGCTTCGAGAACCAACTACTCACCCATAACCGAAACCTAATCCCCATCCCCGAACTCCTGAGTAGAAGGGACAACTCCGTCCCTAGACTGCCTACATACCCATTTCAACATGGGATCAAGGTGTAAAGTATGTAGTTCTGGTTTCTAACTATGGTTTAATGTAAACTATTTGGTGGGCACACAACCCTTTCTAGGGTCAATGTCCCAGACAATTTCTTTGTGGTTGCTACCCATGATGGTAGCTCTATAGAAAAAAGGCTCAAGGTGGCCTCATGCTTGTGGCCTAAAAACTAGGTCCTATTTCCTATTAAATATGTCACCCTTAATCTGTTATCATCTGTTGAAATCATCAAGATAAAATAAATTTCCAAGATCATAACACACAACCAAACCCTAATGGGGTTTTCTAAGGTTTAACTGAGGGAATGTAAATTCATTTAAAATTTATCTTTTTAGATTATCGATCCAAGAGGGATTACCCTTCCCTTGGATTTTAACTTCCAAATGACCCTTATTTCTCCCCGATGATTTAGAGGGATGATGCCACAGACACTGTTGTTGTAGCTTTATTAGGCATTAAGTGCAGTAGTTCAACATGATGGCATTACCCGTAAGTGTGACCCAGAGGCACCATAGATATCGAATGTTGCTAAGGTTTTTGGATTCAACTCCTCTTGTTTAGTTGTCTATCCAAGAATTTAACTATGAATTCATGAAATCATAAATAAAGGTTATACTAAAACAACTATGAAAAGAAATTATTACATGCAAGGAATTACTGCTTGGAATTAAAAATTGAGATATAAGTATTACATGCTAAACAATTCAACCATTTTAGAAATAGTATTTTCTTGAAATAAAACTATAATAATAACAATTAAAATTATAAAACTTGAATTATATACATGAAAGTACTAATCGCTTGAAAACTAAGATACTTATAGGAGATAGCTTACGAAAATGACCATTACACTTTAAGTATGAATCCTAAAACTTGAAAGATACTAAATTGTTTGAAAGAAAATTAAATGATTAAATAGAAAGACTTTGGAAAAGAGTTTAACATTAACTTATTGAAGAAAAAAAAACTATTTAATAATAAGCTTGAGAATAACCACATTATTGATAAACCAACTAATTCTTTCATTTGAAATAACATAAATTTTATCTTTAATTATTTTCTACAAATGATAACCTTACATAAATATGAATCCTAATACTTGAAAGGTACTAAATTGCTTGAAAAAAAATTAAATGATTAAATAGCAGGACTTTGGAAAAGAATTTTAACATTAACTTGTTGAAGAGAAAAACTATTTAATAATAAGCTTGAGAATAACCACATTATTGATAAAGCAACTAATTCTTCCATTTTAAATAGCATAAATTTTATCTTTAATTATTTTCTACAAGTGATAACCTTACGTAAATATGAATCCTAATACTTGAAAGGTACTCAATTGCTTGAAAGAGATTTAAATGATTAAATAGCAAGACTTTGGAAAAGAATTTAACATTTATCAAACTTAACACACTATACCATAACTTAAATAATTTGAAGGAACTAACATTTCATTTAATAATAAACAAAATGTTTAATAATAATTTATTTCATATGTTATTTGATCTCTTAATTATAATTCATCGTCAACATATTACTATAAATAACTCCTTATCCATTTATATCCCAAATATAAGGATTATATAGCATTTAAATAATTTTTGAAAGTAAAGTCATTTAAATAATTATAGAGCACGTGATAAGGTCAAAAGTAAACTTTACCCAACAATCATCCAAATATGAAAATAAATAAAATCTTTTTTTTTCGTTTTTTAATAAAATTTCCAAACACTTAAATTAAGATTATTCTTTTTAATAAATATAATTTAACAAATGATTTTTAAATTTATAGCTTTAATAGGGAAATGCAAATAAAAAAGTTTTAAAGATTTTTAGATAACTTACTAATTATCAAAAAGGCAATCTTCAAGACAATTTTATCCCTTAGCATTTTAAATTTTAATCCTCATGTAATTAAATAATAAGTCGATTAAATCATTGGTTCAAAACTATTGGTGCAATTTAAAATTAAGGGTGTTAATATCTATTTATAAAATAAGCAATTAATTTAATATAATTATGATTAATTTTTATACAATAGAACATAACAACCAACCAATCAAATCAATGGTAAATTTACTATAATTAATTTTTATTTATTTTATCTAAATTTATGTTTATCAACAAATAGATTACTTAATGTTTGTCTTAAATAAAATTGCCTCACAAAAATGTTATCTTAATTACCATGATAAAATTAAATTCAAATATGAAGGAAAGAATTTCCTTTTTATTTTAATGAATAAACAAATTAAGGAAGCAATCTCAACCCTTAGATTAGATTAATCTTAGCCCTTAGATGTATAGTTCACCCACAACCCTAAAATCTTTATACTAATACTAAAATTTAGGGGTTTTCATCCATTTCATTGTCGTGAATCTTGCAGGAAGAATGGAGAAGAATGAAAAATGCATACATAAGAGTTCTACAAAATCAATCATGCCTATCTATGCATTTGCAACCCCTTGTCATCAACCAGCTTCCTATTTTGCATAAAACCTTCTTAACTAGATGAAAAAAATTCTACCATACTGGTTAAAAATATGCAAATCTCTACAGATTTTGAAAACCCTTTTGCAAGGATTGAATGGTTGATTTAACAACAAGTTTTCAAGCTAGTTGTTTTATTTTTATTTTTATTTTATTTTCTTTTTAAAGCTGCAGATGCCATGACTTTCCTCAAGGGAGGTCGTATGGAGACTACGATAGAGCTCCTCCTAAAGGTTGCAAGCTTCTGGAGGCTGGAGGCTGCAAGCTTCCACGGGAACTCACAGACACCCCCTCCTACAAGCTTGACATTTTTTTATTTTTTATTTTTTATTTTTTTTTTTTTAATTTGAATTATTTATTTATTTATCTAATGATTTTCTTTTATTAGATTGTTATTATTTTATTTTTTCTCATTTTTTTTACTAATTATTAAATATTGTTATATTCACTGAGTTTGTGGATTTTTTTGAAAGTATTGTATTGCATCATAAGAGAATGGCAATAAAACTAAATTTTGTGCATATCTTATTTTTATCATATTTAATATTTTTCCCTATACATGTAAATGTATATATATTAAGCCATATAATGCTAATCACAACATACATTTTCTTCTCCTAAATTTATATATACATTTTCAAATAGATAAATAAATGGGTAATTACATAAACTCTTATAGAGTACATAAAATAGACACAATTTCACTATGACAACACCCTTTTTATTCAAATATAATTTTTGTTTCTAAGACTAATTAATCTAAGGGAATAAAAAGGTATTAGCTAATCATAGAGATTTTTCCATTAATTTTATATTTTTCAAGTAATATTGTAATATATAAACTATTATGGATGTAAATTAGAAATATAAGAAAAAGAAGTTGAATGTATCTTATACTACCTAGCTAGCTGGGCAATTAACTAATATTTTCAACTTAATAGCATTGTCTAGTTTCTTCATGAGGAATATAATAATTCATTCAATATCTTATATAACTTCCTAGAACCCAATCTATCAAGCATGACCCAAATAACACAATAAAAGCTATATGCACTTCAACCAATCTCATAAATTCTACAAAACAAGAATCTCCTTAAATGAGCATTTATCATTCGTTAAATCATAAGATGGTAAAGTAAATAAGACTTATCTCTCTATGTAACTTGAAAATAAGTAGACTCTTTCTCCACAATATTCCCTCCTCAAGAATACCCAAGAACTGGATCTGCAAAAGATCAAATCCTTCTTTTTACAACAAGATCCTTCTTCCAACTTCCTTTCTTTAAATCCATCCTCTCCTGCAATTCTAATGGCAAACTCCTTCCAAAACCTCTAAAATCCTGCAATATCACTACAAAATTTCTCCTACAAATAACATGATATTGAAAACTAACTTCATAAGAACTCAAAGACTATTTAATCACAAAAACAATGAACTCCCCTTTTCAAAAATCTAGAATTCAATATATAGAAAAGACAACCATTTTCCCACTACCAAAGGAATTATTGATTTTGAGATTCTTTTCCCAAAATAATCCCATGCAAAAATGATTATTGTCATAGTGGGGGTTACATGCAAAAATTTGAATTTGAATTTTCCTTCATTTTATCAAAAATGAATTTTGTAACTCCTTTATCATAAAAAAAAAAGCCATGAATAGAATTATTCTTGTCATAGAATAATTTTGTAACTCCCATGTCATATATTTGCTAAATATAATATTTATTCCTTAATATTTTGAATTTAAAAAAAAATCTAGAATCTTCTTATTTCTCCTACACCATGTGCTCAATTAGAATATTGAGGAAATAAATAATTTCCAAGTAAATTATGACCTCACGAGTGTATCACCACTATTTAATTCTTCTTTTAAAACTAATTCCATCCTTATTCAATTTTTCATCTCCAACTAACATTGCTCATAAAATTAATAATTATATTAACAATAGTAGTAGTAATAATAATAATAATAATAATAGCAAGTCATATTGAGGTCCAAAAAGAGGGTTATGACAATTTATGTGAATCATATGGTATACATATATCTTAGTCAACACCCCATCATCCCCAAGGCAATGGACGGGCTTAATCTAGTAATAAAATCTTAATGAAGATCATTAAGAGAGTTTTGGATGCAAACAAAAGAGCATGGGATTCAAAACTACGGATTGCTTTGCGGGCTGATAGAGTGACTATTAAGAAGGCTACTAGAAAGACACCTTTTGAGTTGGTTTATGGTGTTGATGCTAGACTTCCAGTAAATAATTTGTTACATGTCTACAAGTTTATTCAGAATCATGATATTAATATGTCTAACCCAGTGCAAGAAAGGATAATGCAAGTCACAGAGCTTGAAGAAAAAAGAAGAGA